>NC_136621.1:14492626-14755126 GCF_933228915.1 Telmatherina bonti
CACAGCTAGCTGCTTTGTTATGTTGAATGTTGAAAATAGAGTAAGGTAAAAAAAAAAATGAAGCTGAAGTTGAGAGACTGAAAAGGAGCCACATCTGTCGTCTGGAGACACTTTGATTTTAAGAAGACGTGAAGCAAACAAATTCTGAGAAGCTGAAGTTTTCACCACTGGTGGCAACATGAGCATTTGCTGCACCACATTAACTGGACACATGCCTTAAAGAACTAACAACGTCTGAAACTAAATTCAGTACATTCCACATCTTCAGATCAACCTGAAAAAAGGGACATTTCAGTAAAATTGCAGATGTTTTCATCAGAAGTTTTGACTATGACAAAAAAAAAGTAAGAAATGGATGGAGATAACCAATAACATCACAGTCCATTCAGCTCAAGTCCTGGTTCTGAGAAGCTCTGTAGAGAAAGCCAAATTTGGCGAAGAAGATCAAGACAGACGGTGAAATGCCCCCATGTCCTTTTCCTTTTTTTTTTTAACAATGCACCATACTCATGCTAATATTGTGAATTTCTATGACAGTAATTCTTCTCTAATCAATGGACAATGACGCCAATAAAAATTGGCGTAATACCCTGACATATCATTCTGGTTACTGCCTACAGTACTAGCATGAAGCATACACTGTAAAATACAGTAAAATATAGACAGATTAACTGAAAAAGCCACTGATTTGTTTGAGTTTTGAAATCTTGAATTCATCATGTAGTCATCGTCATCGCATCCCTTTCAGACCCAGCACAGGAAAGTCTTTTGAATATCATTATTATATTAATCTGAAACCAGAACAGAGCTTCTGTTTCTGTTAAAACTGAGTTCTTGCTCGCCACCATCACCTGTTGATGCCTCTGTTTGTCAAAAAATACCAGTGATTAGATCAGATTAGATTCCAACCAAAGTGACTGTTTCAGGTAAGTAGATTTGGTGTGTACTTTCATTCAGGCAGAAAACAAAAGATGATTCATACAAAACTAGTTTCTTTTATAAGAATTCAGGGAGCTCATGCTACATGATCTGATATTGGCTGATTCAGAATGACTCACAGAGCCACAACAGACACATTACCAGGAAATACACCCTGCTGAAATGAAGCAGAATCACCCAATTAAGCTGTCAGTCTTTAAAAGTGATTTAGTTGATCTTTTGGCAACACTGACATGCTATCACCTCATGAAGTGGAGAACAAGCATGGTTAGCATTTAAATGTTTCAGACCACACCACAAAAGCAGGTCCAGGATCTGTTTAGCATAATGTTTCACTTTGCTCCACAAGCCGATCGCTGACTTTATTTCAAGCTGGGAATGTAAAATACAGTGAGATTAAGCAGGTACCGCGAGTGGAGAACAGCGAAAAGAAAAATGATCACTCTTAATGTGTCTCGTCTTTTGGTATTTCTGTTCATTTTAAATGCATGTTTATAGATGCAAAACATGTAAAAGTACAAATAAATACTGAACCATTCATCTGATTTTGCTATTCAATGTTTAAAAAAATCTGGCCCTGTGATGGACTGGTGAGCTGTCCAGGGTGTACCCTGCCTTTTCCCCGGGGACTGCTGGGATAGGCTCCAGCTTCCCCGCGACCCTTAATTGGACTGAGTGGTTAGAAAAATGAATGAGTGTTAAAAAATAAACAGTCAGGGTGACACCATGATGCAAGCCAACTACAAATAATCAAATGAATTGGTGTGTTGCATCGACAGTGAACCTTTAGGTCAAATCAAATTCTGTTTGGGTCCAATTCCTGGGGCTGGCCATGCCTCTAATAATACTATTATGAGTTTTATAAATTTAAAAATGATGTCATGGTTAGCCAAAGTTCACAGATGCAAATTGAAGAACACCCTGAAAGCACCTTCCGTGGAAATATGAACATCAGAACTGGGCAAAGAACAATAAAAGGGGGTAGTCTGGCTGACACATCTGGCTGTAGATCGTCAGATCCATGTGCATCCCTTACCTGGGGATGGTATCAGAAAAAGGGCAAGCTGGTGGGAGCAATCTGATGCTCTGGATGGTGGCTGGACCTTGCCATTTGTGATGATCTTCTTATGATACGTACCATTGTAGCTGACTAAGTACACTCCTTCACAGAAACAGTATTTATTACCTGATTGCAGAGGCCTCTCGACAGCATTTATTCATGAACGGTTTAGGAAACAAGTCTGATCTGTTGACCTGGAATCCAGATTCTTCAGATTGCAATCCAGTAGAGCATCTGTGGGATGTGCTGGATAAATGAGTGTGATCTCTACTTACTGGCCAGCTTAAACAGATGTGCCATGCTAGTACTGGGTTGGATCCCCTTTTTTTTTTTTTTTATATAGAACTGCCGTCAGGAAGTCAACAAGGTGTGAGAAATATTCCCCAATGATTTGGCTCCAGATTGACATGAAGCACACAGTTGCAGCTGGTTTGTCAACTCCCTGTTCCACCACATCCATAAGGTGCTCTGTTGGATTGACATCTGGTGACTTATATTACCCTCAAGAAAGCAGCTGGAAATGATTTGAACTTTGTGACATGGTGCGTCATCCAGCTGGAAGAATCCATCAGAAGAGGCTACACTGTGGTCATAAGGGGATGGACATGGTCAGCAATAATACTCAGGTAGGCTGTGTGTTATGTCCCGTTGGTATTAAGAATTATGCCCCACACCATTACACCACCAGCAGCATGAACTTTCATACAGTTCTTTAAGGCTGGACATGTGTGTTCAGAGATGTTAGACTGGATACCTTTGTTGGAATTAGTGTTTATTTGACTTTCTGCTACCTGTCTGTCATCTCCAACCAATCTGACCTCTGACATCAACAAGACATTTGTCTGCTCGTTGGATATCTTCTCTCCTTCAGACCACTCACTGTAAATCCTAGTAAATCCTGGTTGTGTGTGAAAACATCCCAGTAGATCAGCAGCTTCTCAGACCAACAACCATGCCACGTTCAAGTCGCTTAAATCCCTTTTTTTTACCTCATTGTGATGCTCAGTTTGAGCTTCAACGCGTCACCTTGACCATGTCTATCCTACTAGATCTATTGAGCTGCTTCTATGTGATTTCTTAATACAAATATCTAATCAGCCAATTAAACACATGCACCCAATAAACTGATCTGAGTGTTTGGGCTTCACTGCAAAACCTGTATTACCAGACGCAGCAGAAAACATGCAGGACTTGAGTTTATGTCAAGTGAAAGTGGATGTTTTTAATGTTCTGGCTGATCTATGAACATTTCAGAACAGGCATGTAAAGTTCTTCTAGGGATTCCTTGATCAGGAAAGGAAAATGGAAGGAAAAAACTCGGGAGAAACAGTATTGGATATGTCGAACACATAAATGCAAAGATTATCTCATCTCAGCAGTGGAATTTAAATACAATATTATTCTGCATACTAAAAAAAACAGACGTTTGCTATTTGTTTCACACACTTCCTGCATATAAATTGGCAAATTCTTGTACAAAGTACAAATTTTTGCACTTTGCTTCATTAGATATATTGATTTATTTTATGTGCATATTAACTTAGGGATTTTATTTTCTTTGTTTTGTAAAGAACTTTGGTCAACTGAGGTCGTTTTTTAAAGTGCTTCATAAATAAATTTGACTTGACTTGACTGCCTCTTGCCTTCTGCGTTTCAGAAATCAGGACGTTGAAGGCGATGCCGCCGCCCAGCGACATTATGACATTCCTGCTCGCTTATCACACTGCCTCCTATTTTAGAAGTTACATATCAGGCTCATTTTAAAGCCGATATCATCAAAAAAAAAAAAAAACTCGCTGCTGAACTATGCTGTGTATCACGCTGTTGAACACCACCGCCAACGCCGATGAGACCTGTCAAGGAGGAGCCCAGCACCACAGCGATGCCTCCCTAGAAAAGCACAACTTTTTAAAATGATCTCCAACCCAGAGTAGGATGCCATGCCTTCTGAACAAACACACACACGAGACCTGTCCAGACTCTCTTCAGACATTAAGTCACAAACAAGTCCTGGACCTCTCAGCAAAGCCTGCCATTCATCATCCACACTCAGACGTACTGCAGCTCTTCCTCTGGTTATACAATAGCCGGTAGGTCATCTGGACTGATTGACTGGGACCTCCTTGTGTCTGTGTTTACTTGCTTTACTGCAAGTGTGTCCACAAAACAGATCTGGGAATCAGTTTCCAGCATGTTTCTGCCATTTATGATGCTTCTCTGCAGTGATTTGAGCGAAACAGAACTTTAGGATGATGAATAAGACCTGGCTAAGAGGGTCTCTTGATTATCAAGTCTGAGGTTTCATATAAATAGCACTGGAAACTTTCCAGTAAGAATGGAAAAGTGGCCAGAGCTCTAGGCAACTAGCTGCATTGTACTGTTTTTTAACCCTTTAGAGCTGGGAGCTACGAGTAATGAAATTAAACACAAGAAATGCAGAAAGACAAAGGAGCAGATCTCACAGGACTGTCCAGCAGGTTTTGAAGAATCCACACAGTTTTTGTGATGTTTAACAACTCTGACTTGATAAGATACCACTTGTATTTAGCATACAGATCAAAGCTCAGTTAAAGGCCCCGATCCGGATCAGAAACCTCAAATCTGCCATGAAAACCGGCCTCACTTGCAAAGCCAGTACAGACCAGTCATGGAGTTACTAAACAAGATGAATTCCCAACCTCCCAGATGCACACAAAAGAAAAGAAAAAAAAAAAAGAGAAGGAGGGAAAAGGAAGGAGGAGGGGTGTGGGGGGGACAAATTAAATCCAGTTAAATTGTTTTTCCATAGCCAGCAGGCTTGGCAGAGGCCTCTCACACACACGAGATGCGAGATAAGTCGGAGAAAAGACAAACCAGAAACAGCGTGGCCTGAGATGTGAGAGAATGCCTGGAATTTAACCCACTTTCCCATGTCGCAGCAACACTGCGCCCGCTGTCCTGCCCGGCAGCTCAGGACGTCCGTTCAAAGACACACAGAGCCGCCATGTCGGTCTGAAACGCAGAGGTGACTCAGACCCTGGAACATCAGCCCCACTCTGCTCTCCCTGATTGATCGCAGCCCTCTGAGGTGTTTGGTACGATGCATTGATAACCTGAGCGCCCCCCCACAGCCTCTGCCCTCCTCCCTGCCTGGCACTGGAATCACAATGCAGTCACTGCAGAGGAAAGCTGCAGCTCGAAGCCCAATTTGAAGCTGAGACTACCTGGCTAGCAGACATATCTGGGTCACGTCTTCTCGCTCCAAGAGCTCCCAAGTCCAGGAAGCTCGTCTTTCTCTCCCACACCGCCGCTCTACACCTCAGCGTGGAGAAACCTCAGCTCAGCACCAGTGGACGGAGCGAGGGGAAAAAAGGGTGGGGGTGTGGTACGGTTGGCCAGGAATAGCTTGTTTGATCTAAAAAAGAAAAAAAAAAAAAGCTAAAGTTGGGCCAGTGCAGAATGGCCAGGTGGTGATGCTGAAAGGAGAAATAAGGACAAACATCCTGCTTTTACATCAAACAGAATCCAGACGGTGGAAAAACTCAGAAACAAAGCGGCTCTGCTTTTTTTCCTGCTGACATCTTTATAAAATTACCACAGAAATGTACATTCACATGCATCAAGTGACCACAGGACATGACTGGGGATGAAAAACATACGTTTTTTTCCAACTAAGCTGTCATTCTGACACAAGGTGTGGCAACCTTTACGCATCACAAACACCAAAAAGGTCTTCCAAGAAAGGTCCACCTGTGCATCCTCACTTCAACTCCTCCTGCAGACTCCTCTCTCCTCCAGGTGCTGAACTTTATTTCTTCACAGGCGGGAGGATGGGGGAGAAATGAAAAGCTTGGCTGGTTAAATGGTTTTACTTCCAAACAGTGGAAGTTTCAGGGTTAAATTTCTTTGAAAACATAATTTATCACATAATTTTAGTCTCTGAGCCGCTCCATGTTTAAACTGACTACAAACTAACAGCTTTACAACCAGTTAGATACTTATAGAACAGGCAGAGTTGTTTTTGTTACAAAGCAAATCTTATATTTCTTCACAGATTAAATAATTGCTAGAAAGAGGGTGCAACAGTCTGGAGGCGCATCTTCTTCCAATCACATTCCTGCACGATAAGGACTTTAGGTTGAACTCAACGTGGGAGCAGGCAGGAGAAGCTCGACACAGGTGGAGGTAGACGAATGGAAGTGAAAGCTGGGGGAAAATATAAAGCTAAAGGGCTGAAAAATTTGTGCTCTCTGTGTCTTCTTCCATCACATTTTTCAATGTCTCCTCATTCATTTAGGAAATCTGGAGTCTGTCCTGGGGCCAGGTGTTCTTTTTGCTACACATCACTGGTTTGAGAAGTCACCAGCGAAGGTGGGGGCGATGGCTGCGGCTGATCTCCAGACAGGAAGGTAGTCAGTCCACCATCAAGTGTTGAGAGTCCTTCCTGAGGGAGCAGGACTCACCGTCACGTCCCCAGTTTCATATCTGGATAAGGAAGGAAAAAAAAATATAATGTTACATTTGAGTTTATTTTATTATGAGTCAATAATGGTCTGGAAAAAAGTATTAAAACATTTAGCATTAAATAAGTAAATAGGCAATAAGCAGGCTTGATGGGGAGGTGGAATCGGATTTATTTGAACCTTTTGGGCGGAGCTTGCTACAATTGAGATCTTTGATTGGTCCAATATTCCCAGCTCTTCATATCTGCCTGTCCGTCGCTGTTTAATGGTTGTTGCGGTTAGGAAACACACTTCTTATTGTATTTGGTTTATACTGAGATGTTTTCACTGGCTTGTCAATAGGGCTGTAATGATATGCTTTTGTCTCGATTCGATTCAGACTTTTTGGGTGCCGATTCGATTGAAATTGTGATTCTCACAATTCTTCAATAATGCTGATTTTTGTAGATTAAAAACAAAATAAATGTACAAAACTTTTTTGTTTTGCTCGTCATTTTTCTTGTTTTCAATGAAGAAAAAACAACATAGTAGCCAGACCATCATTCTGCTGTTAAAATACCGAAGAAGACAAGTAAAAAGATCAATAAAAACAATAACAATGACATTTTTAATGGATTATTTTTATTTATTTGAAAAAAAAAAAAGATTTTTTAACAAAAAATTTATTTCAAAATTGTGAAGCAAAAAAATCACGATATTCGATTTTTCGATTCGATTTTCCCATCCCTACTTGTTATAAATGTACACTGTGTAAAAGTGATGATTCACCCTCGTTTCTACTGCAGCCATTGGCCACTTTATGAGGTACGACTGCTTATTAACACAAATATCCAATCAGTCATATTTATTCATGTAGTCATGGTCAAGACGACATGACGAAATGCAAAGTGAACATCAGAATGAGGAAGAAAAGGGATTTAAGTGGCATTGAACACGGCATGGCGGTTGGTCTGAGTATTTCAGAAACTGCTGGGATTTTCACACACAGCGATCTCTCGGGTTTGCCTCGGATCAATCCTTCAAGCTCTTGCTTGTGTATGGGTGTGGGATGTATTTTTTTGTCCCACTTTGGGCCCCTTAGCATCAACTGAGCACAGTGGAAAGCTCAGGGACAAAGTCAGCGAGGAGAAATGAGCCAGTTGGGACGTGTGTCAGAGAGATGCTGGGTCTCTGGGGAGAGAGGTGATGAAGATGGAGCTGCTGGGCGGGATGAAAATGGAAGAGGACGTGTAGGGTTGGGGTGAGAGGAAACGGAGGATCTACCATGGGATATACCATTTTATACCTCTTAGCTGAGAAACCAGAAACTAACTGGGGGAATTTTTTAGGATCAATGTGCCATCTGGTGATGTACAGGCTGCTGCATACAGAAAACAGAGAACTCATTTTTGTTCTCTATGCAACATGAACAAACAGCATGTGATTTTGTTCTTAATGCCCTCATTCAGATGTTCTCTCCTTTTATTTTTAATACACGAGCCGAGCAGAAATTAAGGTGAAAGCCTATGAAACACGTTGCAGAATAATGGAATAAAAATTACTTTTTCAAAATCAGAGGGAAACTGCGTTGCTATTTTTTTCCTTTTAAAGTAAAATAATAATTAATAGGAAGATGAAGCCTCGTTTCAGAGAGGAAGGCTGCTGGCAGAAATGCTCCCCAGTACTTTTTTTAAGCTTGTATTGAACTTGACAAAGTCTCTGATTGAACACACTCAGTTGTTTCTTCCCTGTGCTGTGCAGAGGAAGTGAAAATTAGACACGGACACTGCAGCATGCAACAGCCTGCCCTGCTATGAACAAAGTTTCTTGTTAACTATTAAATAACCGGGCTTAAACAAACTTTTTGTTTTGTTTTGTTTTTTTTTTGCTCTCACTACCTGGAGAACCAAACCAAAGAAATTTAACAACCAAGTTACAAGTTAATGGTGTGGAAGGATATTTTCTTGGCCCACTTTGGACTCAATTAGCACCAATGTGACATGGTTTCACCACCACAGCCTACCACCTAAACATTGTTGCTGACCATGTCCGTCCCTTTATAACTCCAGCGTACCATAATAGCTACTTCCTGCATGATAATGCACCATTTTTTAAAGCTCAGCTCAACTTTATTTATAAGCTGTTTAAAACAACCCCAGCTGAAAGTGTTGTACTTAATTACCGTAGATAAAACAACAAATAAGAACTACTTTACTTTATCTCCAATCATCCCCACTGGTTTCTTGAACACGACAATAAGCTTACTGTGCTCCAACGGCCTCAAAAGTCACCAGATCGCAATCCAATAGAGCAGCTTTGGATGAGATTGAACTAAAGATTCTCAACATGGATGTGCAGCCAACAAATCTGCAGTAACTATGTGATGTTATCATGACAATATGGAACAAACAATAATGGAAATAGAGTATGACAGACAAGCAGTTTAGGACAGTAGTTTCTAACTGGTTTTATACTTCATCGCAGTTTGAGAAACTAAATCAGATTCATCTTTGTGAAAGTTTCTGCAGATGCTGTAATTAGTCCTTTATGAAAAGCAAAATGCTCCCAGCAGTATAAACCTTCCCATAAGCTGTTTATTTCTAAATCAGGATGCTTCAGACAGGAAGGAAGAGGAGAGATGATAACGGAGTGTCGCAAATTACTGATTTGTAGGAAAGCTCATGTTTAAGTCATGCTAAGCAAACCTCGGGAACACCAGCTCTCCCTTAAAATATGCAGCAACAGAGCAATACTACGGAGAACTGACTTCTCTTTTACATCCGATTTTCCTCCTTACACCTTGTCACACACACACCTTCACAAGTTCTCTGTGTGTGTGTGCTCTGGCGCAACAAAAACACAAAACCCAAATAACTCCCATAACTTTTCAAACATCTTTTTATTATTACTGACGCTGCCTCTTTTCCCACATTCCTTGCGCTCTGTCAGACAAAAAAGTCTTATGTAACAAGGTACTAAAGCATCCAAGTCTTGGAGAACATATTTACCCAACATGCACTGGATTGTACTGGTTAACAGTCAAGGGCTCTTTGCTGTAGTCTATAAGCTAACAAGACCCCACATGGGACACAACAAACAGAAAAAAAACTTGGTTTGACTGACCTGAATAACAACACAAATCTAGTTTTAGATGGTCATCCTGGTGTCAACAAACTCTATGAAAGTTTGCTGATCTAAAGCATCCAAGTGAGTCTTAACAGAATGCCAAGGAGGAGAAACATCAGAAATGACCTTAAAGGGATACCATGTAGTATCTTACAGACCCAAACATTGGCCTAATATGAGCAACAATAGCTGGTTTCTGGGATCAATATACCGTGCTGCCCTCTTCAGAAACCAGACAATGTAACTTTGCAGGAGCGAACTCATCTCTCGTGGGATCATGTGACCTGAAGCGTTTTGTTTCATGGCTCCCCCTTTATAAACACAGAGGGCTCTGCTTTCTGCTCCTTTTTTCTCCTCTTGGAATGAAAGTTTGTCATGCCTGAACAAATTATGAAAGGTAGAAACTGTGTCTGAGGAGCCCAGAAAGAGAAGGCGGGAAAGTGGTCGCACCAGAGGAAAGACACCAGTTGACCTTGGAAAATAATTTGCTCCTTGGAGTCCTTGGATGACAGAAGAGTTTGGATGCAAAACCCCTTTCTGTTTGTCTCAGTCTTATTAGACCAGTAAGTTAGCTCGTTGCCTGCTGCGCAGACAAACCAAAATGTGATGTACTTTTTCACATCTTTCAACCACCGTTTATTCAAAACAATTGCAGTAAGTGCCTGATGAGCTGCAGAATGTTGCAGTCAATGTCTGTGCTTTATTTTGCAGTTCATCAGGCTAAATGCGGCTACAGACCAATGCTACTGTGACTCCCTAAGCACTTCAGGGAAGTTAGGCTGGTTTGCCTACAATAAATGCATTTTCTATTATTCATGTAAATATCAAAGTTGTAAAAGAACAATTTGCAACTGACCTGGTTAAGTTTTATGTATTTTGTACACTGTTAAATAGGAAACAGTATCACTGTAATGTCCCATAAGCTAAGTGCTAACGCTGACATTTTCATAACAATAAGTAACTGACAGTTGTGCCAAAGTTACTTCCTCATTTGATACGTAAAACTATAATTTATAGAAGAGACTGTTTAATTTGGTGACAGTGTTGTGTGGCCTTGTTCCAGCAAGTTCAACTATGCAATGCTCAGAGAAACTGTAACCCCATATCAAACCACAAGACTTCAGGAACAATGTCCTCTGGACAGAAAAGACCAAACTGGAGACACTCAAAACTCTGCCTTCCGACTCAAAAAAGTCTGCTTGACAATAAATATGTTCCTATTTCACCTCAAACTGGTTTGTTTTACTGTAATTCTCCTTGTGCTCAAAGTTTTTGTGTGCGCAAAGTGTTTTTCCAACTTTTTGATTGTTTCTTCTTATTCCTGGATTGCGGTGAAACAATCCTGTCAAAAATCCTTGCCAGACATCATGCTGACATCACTGCCTCTCTGTGGGTGCGTTTATTTTATTTCACAGGGCTTAAATGGGTTCAGCAGATGTCTTGCCAACACCAAACAAGCCAGTATGCTCTCAAATAAAAAAAACATGCTCTTGATGAAAGACAGTATGATAGAAGATGCTTGGTGAGGATATATTGCTGCACGTTTGTAGAAAACCAAACACCTTATACTCACTGTTAAGCACTGTGGTGTAAGGATCATGATGGGGCCCTTTTGCAGCCACGGGACCTGGACATTATTACTAGCATGATTGTTTTAATTATACTTAATATTTAGTTATATTTTCAGCTTTAACATTCAGGACAGCTGCATACCTTCCCAGAAATGGATATCCCAGCAAATTTATACCAAGGTCAGGACCCAATGATCGGAGAAACTTCAAAGAAGCCCAGGAACTACATCTCAGATTCTTCAGGCCTCAGTCAACATTTTAAATATTAATATTAATGACAGTGTGATTAGAGAACAACTGAGCAAGTGTGCCATGTTTGGAGTGGTTGCAGAAGAACATGGCTGCACAGTTTAGGTTGGCAAAGCTGCATCTGAACAAACCACAAGACTTCTGGAATAATTTCCTTTAGACAAACCAGACCAAAGTGGAGATGTTTGGTCAGAATTAACAGCAGCATGTTTGGAGAAAACCAAACACAACATATCAGCACAAACATCTTATACCGAATATCAAGCACGGTGGTGGAGGGCTGATGATCTGGGCTTGTTGTGCTGCCATAGGACCAGGACACATTGAGCTGAGAATGAACTCCTCTGGACACCAAAATACTCTAAAGTCAAATATAAGTCCATCTGTCTGACAGATGAGTCTTGGCTGAAATTGTCTCATGCCATAGCACGATGATTCCAGACACAGCAGCAGACCAACAGGAGGATCAAGGTGTTGACACGGTCCAGCCAAAGTCCAGACCTCAACCTGACTGAAATGCTATGGCAGAAAGCAAACCTGCAACCTCAATGAACAGAAGCAGGGTTGTAGAGTAAAATTCCCTGCCAATGTGAGAGACTGCAAACATCATACAGAGCCGTGACATCCAGTTGTTGCTTCAGGAAGTGCCTCAATACATTACTAAACACATCTCAGGCATTTGGTTGAATTTCTACTCATTTAATGACATGATGCGTTGGTGTTCATCTGATGATGAACATTTTAAGACCTGGTTGGCACAACATGGATATCTTTTGTTTCTTTTTAATCATGCCCAATAAAAACTCGGATTTGAGGAGCATGAGTAGGACGGCTGGTGAAGTGTGCTGCTGGTTTGATGCACAATAATATGTTACTTCCACAGAGTTCATTCAGGAGGGGAGAAGTGCAGCAATGGCAGCCTGGTTTAGGACGTGAAGGAAGCTGACTCAATGCCTCTTCTCTTTGTTCTCCCATAACTCATCCATTTTTTGCACTAGTAAACAAACACTGAGGGCAAATAAGAACGATCCCAACCTCTCCCCTGACTCATCCTTCAGGATGAACCGCAGAATGAGAAACAAACAGGTTTGTCTCTCATGAGCGTTGCTGAGTTTCACTGCAATGTCAAAGACAACAAAGAACGTAGGCACAGATGGGAACAGAAGAGTGGAAAACAGAGAACGCATCTGCTTCTCACTGATAATTTAAAGCTGCCACACTGCACACAGCACTACACACTGATGAAATACATGGGAAGGAACTGTGTTTGTTGTTAAACAGTAAATGGCAAACATATGCACAGAACAACAGCTGGAAAGTGCATACATGTATGTTTAATATATTTATTAACATTTAAGGGCATAAAATGTGGCTGACATGACATCTTATTAATTTAAAATAGCCTACAGTTTGAAAGCCTTGCTCATAATGTCAACTATTTCTCAGGTTTGTTAGTGTGGACTAAGTTGTAATGAATAGCTTTCACTTCAGGTGATGTAGAGATGTTTTCCAGGCGTTTATATCCTGTCCAGGAGGTTTCAAATCCAGTCACAAAATGTAATGTTTGCTCAGAGACTTGAATCATGAATCCACTCTGTGTGACTCAATAATAACACCAATATTGATCATATTTTCATGATGAAAAAAAAAAAACAGTATTACTACAGTGTTCCAAAGAAACCTCTGTTTTGACCCAGAAATTAAGATGAAGCCACTTCCTGTCAAATGTTCCACAACTCAGAGAGCTTAAATTGTTGTAATGTCAAATCAGAAGCAGCCAAAAATCAACAAATGAACAGAAAGTTGTATGTCTGCCTAAAAAGAACAAAAATAATAGTCCTCTATGGCTGGAATAAAGCCAAGATGTTATTAATGCACAGCGGTGCCAAAAACAGCTGGGGTAGTGTGGGTTTTATGAAGAAAGTAGGTAAATAGTTTCTCATGAAACCCAAAACAAAGAAAAGGTTCGGTTTCTGTTGATCTGTGTTAATTATTTTTTTTTACAAACTACAGTAATAAATCCTCTTTGTTGTTTTAGTTTGTCTTCATGGTGCTATATCTATAAATACATTATTTAAAACAATTTTAGCCTCGTAATCTGAAAACTGAGTGTAAGCTATCCGGAAAAAAACAATGTGTGGATGTTTATTGGGGTTTAAGTTTCTACATATATATATATATATATATATATATACATATATATATATATATATATATATATATATATATATATATATATATATATATATATATATATATGTAGAAACTTATATATATATATATATATATATATACACAGTATATATATATATATATGTATATATATATATATATATACACAGCTTTACGCTGTATATGTATGTATATATATAATGTATGTCATGTTTTCATCAAACTGGTTTCAAATGAATCCCAATAATTGATGGTTTATCGGCCTATTCAGCTCCCATATTATCTGATTTTGTAATCTGCCTAAAAAGTGTGAGTCCAAACATATGTATTAACTGGATGAAGAAAAAAAAGAACAGCATTTATCTAATATTAACCAACTTATTTGATCATAACTATGTGATAAATTATAATTTTTTTATTTTCTATTACTTAAACTTTTGTGTTTTGGGTTTTCTGTGTTAGGCAGAGCATAACTTTTAAAACTGGTTCACGCCACACTTCCACTGCATTCACACCCAGATAGTTTGGTAGACCCAGCACTACTGGGTATTTGGTTCAGTTGAGGCAGTGAAACATTCTTCTGGTTGCAATCAAACTTCACCACTTAAAACATATCAGACCTTGACCTTCTATCAAAACTTTTACTGAGTTCTTCTACATCAGACCACAAACATTTCTCCCAGCCAGAGCCGCCTATCATCCCAAACGCACTTGTGTTTTGGTTGTGTTTACAACCATGCCATGCGCTAAACCCATAATGCAATTTGTTTTGTAGTCCGCTTCCTGTATTTGGTCCGCCTCAAGTGGAATACATCTGTTTCTTTGATCCAAGTCAAAGTTTGCTTGCACATTCACAATTTCTCAAACGAAACAGACCTCAAGCAATGTCTGGGATTTATAAAAAGGAAACTTGATGGGAGAATGTATCGCCATGGCAAATCTGGAGATACGGAAAACTGTGACGATGGCACATAGATGAAAACGAAGAAATAATGTGGAATGGTATTCATTGCTGGAAAAGTATCTTTATATTACATTTTATCTATCGAAGTTGTTTTAAAAAAACCAATAGAGGCATGACAATGATTATAACTATGTGTGGGAAATCGAATCGGATATCAGGATTTTTTTGCTTCACAATTTTAAAATCAAATAAATACAAATAATCCATAATAAATTTTTTGTAATTTCTATTGTTTTCATTGATCTTTTTACTTGTCTTCTTAAGCAATAAAGCTGCAGAATGATGGTCTGGCTACTGTGCTGTTTTTTCGTAATTGAAATTAAGAAAAATAACTCGCAAAAAAAGTTTTGTACTTTTTTTTTTGTTTGTTTTTAGTCTACAAAAGTCAGCAATACTGAATAATCGTGATAATTGCAATTTAAATCAAATCAGCACCAAAAAAAAATTGGGATTGAATCAAATCGGAAAAAAAGCATATCGTCACAGCCCTAATTATCATGTTTGGTTTTTATGGTCATAGTGACCATATGAGTGGGGCAAAATGCTAACTAAAGCGCCTGTTTACTAGTAAAGATCAAGGAGCAGCAACTATCTAGTCATCCCAATGGTCATCAATGCCCTGGATGAACAGCAAGAAGACCATCATGCCTTGATCGAGCAAGAAAAGGGACATCTTCCCTCTAAAGAAAGCATGGAAGGAAGTGCGATTAAGTTTTAGAGTTTCTTTCATTCCCTCACTTTCATCGTCTATGGCTCCCTCTCTGACGAAACATCTCCTTCTGCTCCACTGCTGGCGTTGGGGTCCTGTTTGGAGCGGGAACCACCTTTATCCCGGCCTGACTCGGCAGGGCCCTTGGAGCGCGTCTTCTCTTTCCTCTGCTGCTGCTTCTCCTGCTTTGAAAGCTGAAAAAAAGCAGGACAAACCTCATTAATATGTATGTTTTCTATCTTTAGCTTCTTTCACGTGTACAACACGTTCAGTTTATGTCAGAAGAAAAAAAAATCTGTTGTTTTAGAGAACATGTGATTAAAGGGGGGGGGAGCTTTTAACTCCATAAGTGGAAACATATTCAGGTAGATCTTTTTCACTTTGAATTATTTAAACCATTTGCACTGAGAGAAGGTAAGATGATGGTGAGGTAAAAGGTTTGATGCAGGTTTCCTCATGTATCTCCTGGAGTTATGGGAGTAACTACACTGCCACTAGTTAGAAAAATACAAGACTAAAATATTGTACTCTGCATCTTTAGAGGAGTTTAACCATGAAAAACAGAAAATGTTCTGGATTTTGAAGCAGGAAATCTCAAATTCATAATGAAAAGTACTTGGAGAATGCAGACCTCCACCAAGCATCTCAATTCTACCCATATTGTGAAAAATCCTGTTAAAAATTCCTGTGTCCACAAATCCATCCAGACCATTCCCAAAATGTAAAGGATTCTCAGTCAGACCCATTAACGGAGAAAAGATTAGTTTTTGAATGACGTTGCTAGCAGACTGAGATAAAATGAGAAAAACAACCTCCTTAGCAGTTGTAAAAAAAATTATAAAGTGCATCAGCATTTATAAAATCAACTTATGAAGCTCTTTGTTATTGATGTAGTTTGGAACACAAGCAACCAAGACTCAGGGTGTTTTGTCTCACCGAACTTGACAATAGACGATGGAAAAACGCTGCCTGGTTTGATTAGTCTCCATTTCAGCTCCACATTTAGAAGGTTGACTCAGAATTTGATGGAAACTACATGAAAACATGGATCCACCCTGCCTTGGATCAATGCTTCAAGCCGCTGCTGGTGTAGTGGTATAGGGCATATTTTCTTGTCTCACTTTAGTCCCTTGGTACCAACATGGCATCATTTAAACACCACAGTCTACCTGTGTAGTCCTGATGACTGTCTATGCCTTTATGACCACAGCTAAGGCTGGATTATCCAATGGGCATTATGGGCACGGGCCCAGGTGCCCACACCCATTGGGAGCCCATGTGGGGTCCACGTAGGGCATACACAAACAGTTTGGAAAATAAACCAAATGTATATAAAAGCCAGATAGTTACACCACAGTGTCTAGTGTATTGCTACTGGTACCACTGGCTGAGAGATGTTAGAAATGTTGTTTCACAGTGTATCATTCACAATTTGTACAATGTTATGATGTGGAACGGGGCCCCTGAAACACTCTGGGCCCATGGGGCTTGTGCACCTTTAATCCGGCCCTGACCACAGCAACGTTTAATGGATACTTCCAGCAGGATAATGCACAATGTCACAAAGCTCATATCTCCAACTGCTTTCTTGAACAAAACGGGTCTGTGTGATGCTGCTATCCTGTTAATATGGAGCAAAATCTCTGAAGAACGTTTCCAACACCTTGCTGAATCTATCACAGCAAGAAAAAAGGGGGTCCAACCTGACACGGGCAGGGGGACATGACAGAATTGATGCTGAGTTCATATTTTTCTATATACTGTCAGGTTAATAAGTCAAAATCTGAGAAGTTTTGATAAAACATAAACTGAGGTAGAAAACTGCTTGCAGTGAAATTAAGACTGATGGCTTTTCTGTAATCTCAATTGTGCAATAAACAAACTAAAACAAAGTACTATTGTGTGTTTTCACTCAGTGTAGCCATAATGCTTGTACAAAAATCTGCTCATGCAACCAATTCAAACAAAACACAGACTGATGAAGCAGTTTCAGACTTCAGCTTCAGCCTCCTCCCCGGGTCAGCGTCATGATGGACCTTCTTAAAAAAAGCCATTTATAAAATGCTGGCAAACATAAACATTTTCCAGACTGTGTCACTGACCAGACAAAAAAATAAAAACAGCATCCACTGATACAGGATTCCTGGGTCTTTACGGAAGCTGTGAAGGGTCAACTGGTCCTCACAAGCAAAAGTCTTATTTAAACTCCAAAACATAAAACGATCACACTGGGAAGGAGTGGTGGATTACTGAATCCTTCAGGTACAAACAATAGTCACGGTGGACACCATGCATGGTGTGACTTGGGCACACTGCCTTCAGAATCCAGGTATAGAGGAAAATTCAGGAACCCCGACAGGATAGTGGATCTGTGGACAAAAATTCTACTACATGCGTTTAGAAAAACAGTAAAACATGCATATGCTCCTTATTTAAAGGTGATTTAATAGAGAGAAGCCAGAAATGATAGAGGCCCTATACACAAGAAACATAAAATCAATTTTGACCTTTTATTGATTTTTAATAAGAAAAATGACAGCCAAATGGACAAATAATTCAAGAAAAGATGCAGCTGGTTTTGGGTGGAGCTCAGGTCGGGAAAGGTGCACAAACTTCCAAACGCATGTATTTTCTCCACCAGCTCTTTCTGGTTCAGAGTCATGTAGGGGCTGGAGTCTACCATTAATGTTAATTAGATTCTGAGCATTAAACTAAGTAATAAATAATAGAAATCTGAAATTTAACTTCTGAAATGTAACATTTCCTCTTTGGCTGAAGCACAGCGTAAACCTTTTCAGTCTGGGGTTCCTTCTGGCTCGATGGGCTCGGCATCAACAGGACTTGCAAATCGTGACCTTTGCAGTATGTTCGGTAATCACCCAGTATGCATGAGAATTAGTTTCATTAATTCAAAGACAAAGTGAGACACAAACATTCCACATTTGACTTGTCTGTGAACACAACACGGCTTCCATTCTCTCCTCCGATCCCCTCAATGAGCCTATTGTTGTAGCTGTGTGTGATCCTTCTCACACACTTCAAAATAACTCTTTCCCGACGCCGACTACTCCAATCAAAAGCGCTCCTCCTTCTCCCTCACTGATTCTTTACACTGTACC
Organism: Telmatherina bonti; assembly: GCF_933228915.1. NCBI lineage: Eukaryota > Metazoa > Chordata > Actinopteri > Atheriniformes > Telmatherinidae > Telmatherina > Telmatherina bonti. The sequence goes on from NC_136621.1 coordinate 14,510,957, forward strand.
AAACATCGCAGCAGAGAAGACGAATTCACCCCCAGTCATCTGAAACAGGCCCGTAAACACAGACGGTAAAACATTTATGGCTCGTGAGGAAATATTTATGAACTTAATGTCATCTTACAAATCCAAAGCATTGCATAAGACACTACATTATTCAAAGAGCACAAAAAAGTCAGTGTTATTCGCAGTTGAACCCATTAACATGCTGTAATATCAAGCCAGGGCTGCCTTTACTGATGATATAACATCTACTGCCTAAAAATCCAGAGGAATCCTACTTTAAACATCTGATTAGAACATGAAGAATGACAGCAAACATGCTCTTTATTTTTCATAAGGTCATGCATATTTCAAACTATGGCGTTAAAGCTGCAATCGAACCCAAATTTTAAATCCCAACATCATAAGAAGCCCCTTCCCCCGACACGATCAAATATTACATAATTCCTGTAAAGTGAACAAAGTCTCTGCGATCTGCACCGCTCAGCTGACACGCGGCGTCCAAACAGGATGATTTTCATTTCTCTGGATATCTCCTTTGTTTTCTGACTGCTTGACTAAATCCCTGATTCATGGAAAGAAAGGAACAGTGTCTGTTGGCTGTTGCTTCATTCATCCCCCCCCCCCCACCCACCCCCCCTTGTGCCAAGCTTAGCCTATTGGCTGGCCTTTTATCCCTCATGTTCAGCTTTGGCTTTGGCTCCTCGGCCCCCACAGCAAAACATCCCAAACAGACAAGATTAAAATTCTGAGGACTGCTTAATATCCTCCCCTCCAGGCGACGGAGCCAAACCCTCCAAACAGCCGAAGCCGGCCAGCGGCCAAGGCATGAGGACGTTGGCTGGGATCAGCAGAAGTAATTCAAAGAAAATATCTGAAGTTGCTTCTGGTGGTGATTGATTACAATCTCCACCAACAGACTCCTAGTATGTGGAGCTGTTGAAAGGTGAAGGAAAATGACAGTTTGTTGGTTTTGCATCAATCATAAAACAATTGAAGAAACAGTGAAACCGAAGAAAAAGAACATTTTGCTTTCATGTCTCATGCACTCCATGTTTGTCACTGCAGGGAGAAAGTGGACCAGTTTAGGTACCAGAACTATTCGGGTGGTCAGATCTGCTTGGGACCTTGCGTCTGCCGATGACGCCAGACTACCTTGAAATACATTTCATAAGAATCAGATCTGCTCGGGTTTCTATTAATCAGTTAAAATTTTTGCTTTTATTTCACATTTACTTTGGTAACTTTAACTTCTTTTCCCCAAACCAATAAAAACCTTTTTGAATTTAAATGCTTGATGAGAAATTAAAAGTAAAACACATCAACGAGCATATTACTTCCTTATTTAGACCTTTATCCTTCTAGATATTATTCATTGAGCTAATTTAGTCTAGTTGAGGTTTTGCATTTGTGTGTGTATGTGTGTTTGAAAGAGAAAGAGAGACACCTCCACACTCCCAAAGTTGTCAAGACAACTCCTCAATACATCGCAAACTTGCACTTAAAGCACCACCGAGAGGAGCTTGCCCTGGTTGTCATCTAATGAAGCAGGAAAAAACATTCATTTAGAGTTTATGAGTAAGAACTGCTTAAATTGTTAATCAATCCTGCAAATATAAATTGAATAGGAGGCACTAATGTTAATGCTAAGTTACTTATTTGTGATTTTGTCAATTTACAATGCCTTCTGAATGGACGACTTTAATGCTTTCGGACTTATAGAGGTGCTGATGGCGCTGTGTTAAATCCCTTTCAATGGGTAATGATGGATTTCTTTGTAAAAGTTTATGTTTCTTACAAAGAGGAACTACAATCCCGCTTCACAGAAAAACCACTTCCATAAGTTGTGGAAACCAACCACAATACTAAATGGCATCATGCCAATTAAATAATATGAGGTCATCAGCAGGCCCAGGGCTCCTTCAGATCCGACTACCTGAGCACATCTGGTACCTACCTGTACAGCTGGTGTCAGAGCTTAGTCTGCATTGCTGGCAATAAGTCTGATACGTTTCCAGTGAGGGATGGACTCCGTCTATTCTGCTTTTGTTACTTATTCTGTTCATAACTTTTATGGACAGAATTTCTAGACGCAACCGAGGTGTTAAGGGGATCCGGTTTGGGTTCTGTTTTTTGCAGACAATGTAGTTCTCTTGGTTCCATCAGTTGTGACCTCCTACTCTACCTGAAGTGATTTGAAGCCAAGTATGAAGGAGTTTGGGGAAGAATCAGAACCAGAAGAAGACCATGATTCTCTGCCAGAAAAAGGGTTGAGTATCCTCTCCGGGTCGGGAGTGATGTCCAAGTATCTGAGGATCTTCTTCACAAGTGAGAGAAGATTGGAGTGAGCTCAGTAGGCAGATTGGTGCAGCGCCTGCATTACTGCAGACTCTGTATCGGTCTGTCAAGTTGAAGAAAAAGCAAAGATCTCGATTTATTGGTCAACCTATGTTCCTACCCTCATTTATGGTCATGAGCTGTGAGTCGTGACCAAGAGGACAAGATTGTGAACACAAGCAGATGAAATGGGTTTGCGCTACATGGTGGCTGTGCTCTCCCTTATAGGGTGAGAAGCTTGGTCATCAGGGAGGGTCTCAGAGTTAAGCCCTTGGTCCTCCATGTCTAGAAAGGCCAGATGAAGTGGCTCGAGCATCCTGGATGCATCCATGGTGAGGCGTTCTGGGCAAGGATCCCGTTGTGAAAACCCTGGACACACTGGGGGGGATTACATCTCTCTGCTGGCCTGATTTGTCGAAAATTGATTGTAAATTCTCCTGATGATGGATTAACAAATTTAATCCAATGCCTAACCCTAGTTCAGACTGAGCAGGAAGGAGATTTAAGTAACTTTGTATGTGGCGTGTTGGTTGGTCTGAGTATTTCAGAAACTGCTTTTCTACTTTATTTCCACACACAACCATCTGTAGGCTTTACATAGAATGATCTTAAGGGGCAAGTATATCCAGTGAGCTCCAGTTGTCTGGATCAACATGTCTTGTTGATATCAGAGGAGAATGGGCTTACGAGTTGGAGATAATAGTAAGGCACAGGAACTCGGATAACCAACCAATGTATGCAGAATACCATTTCTGAACACAACACATACAACCTTGAAGCAGTTGGTCTACAACAGCAGAAGACCACACCGAGTGCCACTCCTGTCAGCTAAAGCAGGAAACTGATGCTATAATTCACTAAAAATGGAGAGTAAAAGATGGAAAATGTTGCCTGGTCTGATGCATCTCCATTTAAGCTCCACATTCAGATGGCAGATTTGGTGGAAATATCATGCTTCTTGTCTGCTGCTGGTGTGATGATATGGGGGACATTTTCTTGTCCCACTTTGGGCCAATTAGTACCAATATTGCATGGTTTAACCACCACAGCCTATATGAGCATTTTTCCTGACCATATCCATCCTTTCATGACCGCAGTGTAGCGTCTTCTGATGGATGCTTCCAGCGGGAAAACGCACCACGTCACAAAGCTCAAATCATCTCCAACTACTTGTTACACGGGGTTGTTGGGGGGTTACATGACCAAATTCACTGTACTCCAACGGCCTCCACAGTCACCTCTTACCCTTCAAGTGATCTATGAAAGTTTTCCAGGCATTTTTATCCTATAAGGTTTACAATACAGCCACAAAATGTTTATTGTGTTTATGTGTTTATTCAGATACTAATAAACATGACCATTATTTATCACATTTTCATTATTAAAAATATCACTATGACTACTATGTTGCTAAGCAACCTCTGATTTGTCCTGGAAATCTTGCTGTAAAGCCTCTTGCTGTCAAACTTTCCACCAATCAGAGAGCTTAAGTTGATGGTCATGTCAAATCAGAAGCAGCCAAAGATCAACAAAAGAGCAGAAAACTGAAGTTCTGTCTGAAAAGAACAAAAATAATGCTCTTCTATGGCTAGAATAAAGCGAAGAAGATGTTTCTCATTCCCAGTGATGCCCAAAAACAGCTAAGTTGGAGATGGTTTTGCAAGGATAGTCAGGGAATTGTAGTATAAATTACTGTAAATAGCAACAAACAGCAGAAGGAAAAAGTGTAAATATGTAAATAGTTTATGTTGTGTGTATCAATGCCAATATTTTTTCTCTTGAAAGCCAAGGCTGGTACTGTTAGTAACAGATTTTGTTTTGTTGTTTTGGTTGGCCTTTAAGCTGCAATATTTATTGATACGTTCATTTGACAACATATTAGCTTCACATGGCTTGAAGTTTATTATGACCTGTATAAACTCTGGTATAAGCTGTTTAAAAGCTTTAAATTTTTCACATATTAACAAGAATATTGCACTTTGTTTTTTGGTTTTTTTTTGGTCCCTGAAAACAAAATGGGTCTCACATTGTCATGTGTTTGGAAAGAGCAACCGAGTCTTGTCCTCAAGAACTTTGCTTTTAACATGAGATGACTGGTGCAATCTCAGCACAAAATCCTGTCTCCACGTCCGAATGGAAGGAAACACACGAGACAACCAGCAGCCTGGAAGAGGCAAAGGGATCGCCTTTCAGGGATCCTCACAGGCTGACCTGAACAGGACTAATAAACACCCAGACTGGTGCAGACCTCCAGATTCATACAATTTAAACAGGTAACTGCAGTTGTAGTGGTTTTAAGAAAATATTTCTTATTCCTGTAATTAGTGCTGCAGATGTTGTAAAATAAAAAGCATGAGTCACTGTTGGAGCACAGCAGCAAATATCGCCACCTTGTGGCTCAGAATAACTTCCTCCTTCCACTCTTCCTGCAAGCTGTGCATAGATCTGCTGTCTCATTGTTCAAATCACCAGTTTTTGTGACGTTTCAGTACAAGTTTAATAGAACTAACACTGGAATAAAATTAGTTTTTCATTCATTCTGAATTTCTGATTTAATTTTAAATCTGGGCTGGAATCCCATAAAGTAGAAGTAGACTTCATCCATCGCTGATGGCACAAACATGAGTAAGACCGAGTCTTTTTTCCCCACTATCCAGTGCTGTACCTGTTTTGGGTCTGTAGGACCAGTTGGCGATGTCAGCTCAATAGTTACGGGTCCATCGTTCTGAATGTGAACTTGCATGAAGGCCCCAAACTTGCCATCTGGAAAAACAAAACATTAAACAGATCAATAACTTCTGAGAAGAAGCTTATCATCATTGATGCCGTGGTTACGAGGCGGTAAATAAGTGGTGTTTGTTTTGTAATGAGTTATGTAACGTGGAGCCTTCAGGCACGCGGGACAAAAGAGGAAAGAGCTGCACAAGGACAGGAAGTTTAAACTTAAACGCTCTCCTTTCTTCTACCAGGTCTATGAAATTGATGACACCATCTGCACAATGAAGCTGTGGGCCGCACTGGAAGACCGCTGCGTCATCATATTTCCCCTCTGGAGGGGGTGGGGGGACTAATTAGGAAGCCTTATGCCTCCCTTGCTGGGACGAGGTGTTCTCCGCACCTGCTCCCTGGTGGGCTGACCTATTTCACCGCCACCGTCACTGCCAGAGCGTCACCGCACATATAATCCACCCCTTTAACTGCACAACCCCCTGCTGTGATACAACTAAAGAGCAGAGGGACCGAGCAGAGGTGCAAGCTAATAAGTAGGTCTCGATCACGGTGAAATTTGATACTTTTGATCTGAACCGTCTCAGAGAGAAGCCAGTTATCCCGCAGCCTCCTGTGACTCCATGTGAACTGGCCTCTCGTATCGCAGTAATGTCAGGAAAGCTTTCATACAACAACAATCGCAGGCAGATAATTCTTCATCTGTCCACACAGCTGTGAGATTGTTAACCTCTTCATGTGTCTCAAAAACGGATGTTAAACCTCATAGAGACTAAAAAAGAGCAGCACTGATGAAAAATGATAAAATGCTAAGTCATGTCCGTCTCAATGTAGCTGGCACCTGGTAGCAACTAGGGCTGCGCTGATTCACTATTTAATAGATTCATCTCAATGCAACACGTACCAATTCAATTACAATTCACAAATACTTAAAAGCAAATTTTTTCATAATAATTGAACAACAGAAATGCAGCTCTTAAGTCTGGCTGGAAGCTAAAGGTTGTGCTGCTGTCTGGACACTTCAGGGAGATGGAATAATAATAATTATCATAATACATTTTATTTGTTGGGCGCCTTTCTAGACACTCAAGGCCCACTTACATCACACATGATAAAATTGAATTAAAACAAGTTGAAAACAACAAGCAATAAAACAGACATTAAAGTGGAACTATTATGTGCATTTCAGGCTAATTTATTTTTATTTCTGAGACCAGAAGGGCTGGGATTGATCGAGTTATTGTCACAGATCGCTTTATTTACTTTAGATCAACCCTCTCCGTAGGCTGTCAGATCAGCCTGTGGGCAAAACGAGTGGATTGTGACTCTTCCACATTAAGCCCCGCCTCCCGCCACTGCACTACATCGGGAGCGCGCACCGCACCTGCTTTCGCCGTCATTGTAACATCTCATAAACAGAAGGATTAGGCTAATATGAACTCAATAAAAAAAAACAAAATACAATGTCAACATATAACATACAGCCCTACATGTTGGAACCTGAATCAGAGCCTGAAAACGAAGTGGAAAACAGCAACCCACAGCAACGAATGCAGCAGGATGTCTCTCTTTGGTAAACTCACCAGCCATCGTTGGAAATAACTTCATCCCACGTTTTCCACCCGCCTGATGTATTTGTACATGACCTTGTTAACCAGTAGAAGGTAACCAATCACCGAACCTTATCCCCCGAGACGTCACAAGGATTTCGAAGAAGAAAAAACTCTCTAAAACAACGCGTTTTTCGTCGCCATTGAAACCGAACGGAGAGCATGCTGGAACTCAAACTCAAACTCAAACATGCGTTTACGTGATAAAAAAAAACAGTGCCGTTCACATGTCTGATAAGGATTCAACACTGTAACACTGTAGAAAGCTCAGAAAACTTGAAATACCATAATAGCACCTTTAAAAGAAAGTGCAATTATGGGTGAAGTGAGTTGGCTTGTCTAAACAGATGAGTTTTGAGTCTGGATTTGAAGTCTGTGAGTGAATCGGTGTTGCGGAGGTCAGGGGGGAGAAAGTTCCAGAGCGGCTGAATGCCCTGCTCCCCATAGTGACGAGTCGGGCAGGAAGACAGAGACTGGTCTGTGTCCACGGTGGCAAACAGTAAACAACAGAGACACCAGGAAGCTAGCAGCTAGCCTTGCAGCTACTCTTACAGAACGAGAGATTTAGTCTTCGGGTTTGAAGTCTGGCGTTTGGAAGCATTAAAGTTTTTATGGAGATGAGAGAAGTCAAGACCTGGACAAGCCTAACGCTATACATTAGTGGTTAAATCTAACAGTGATACTACAAACATGTGACAGCAGCCCAGGTTAGAATTAATAACACCAACACAAAATCCTGCCCACCTTTAATGAGCTCCGGCTTGTGGGTGCTCTTCATATTCTCCAGGATGCTGTCATAGAAGGGCTGGGCCAACTCTGCAGGCATGGCTGAGTGGAAGTCTGGCTTGTTGCCCTTCAGGATACACTGCAGGGTGAACTGGCTCACACACAGCACCTCAAAGTCCCTGTCCATGACGCTCTTGCTCCATGCTCGTCCGTTCTCGTCCTCAAACAGCCGAAGGTTCAGGATCTTGCGAACCCTGTAAAACACAAAGAAACATCTCTGACATTCCTGGTGATGAGTTTTATTTCATGCTTCATGAAAAGCTGGGTTGCATGATGCCAGCTGAGTTATAGTCAATACTTAAGGTCTTCCATTTCCCCCTCTTCCTGCCATCTGCGTCTTCCTCTGTCACCCCAACCCTGCACATCCTCCTCCATCACTTTCATAAATCTCCTTCTCAGTCTTCCTCTTGTCGTCCGGTCCAGCAGCTCCATCTTCATCATCTTTCTCTCCAGAGACCCAGCATCTCTCTGAAACGCGTCCCAACTGGCTTGTTTCTCCTCGTTGACTTTGTCCCTGACCTGAGATGTCCCTCATCATCACCAGAACAAAGTTTGGGATGCACGGTGGTTTAAAGCTCTACACAAAATTCATGCAGAACAAATACAACTCTGTTTGTTATTTAGTTATTAAATGAAAGCGCCTGCTTATCGGCAGGTTTCCTGAGGACTTTACATGTTCTGGTTGCAGAGGAAACAACAACAGCAGCCTGAGGCATTGATCCAAGGCAGGATGAATCCATGCTTTCATGATTTTCCCACCAAATTCTGACCCTACCATCTGAATGTGGAGCTGAAATGGAGACTCATCAGACCTGACATTGTTTTTCAATCTTCTATTGTCTAGTTTTGTTGAGTCTTTGTGAATTTGTTGCCTCAGTTTCTTGTTCTTACTTGTTAGGAGTGACACCCGATGTGGACTTCCGCTGCTGCTGTAGCTCATCTGCTGTGTTCAGAGATGCTATTCTGCATACCTCGGTTGGAATCAATGTTTATTTGACTTTCTGTTTCTGACCATTCTCCTCTGACAACACGACATTTAAGTCCAGACAACTGCATATTTTCTCTTCAGACCATCCTCTGTAAACCCCAGAGATGGTTGTGTGCGAAAATCCCAGAAGATCAGCAGTTTCTGAAATACTCAGACCAACAACGCATATGTTTAAAGTCACTTAAATCCTCTTTCTTCCTCGATCCTATGCTGAGTTTGAACTTCATCACGACGTCTTGACTATCTACTAGTGGTGGGAAAAGCGAATTGAAAAATTGAAAATCTGAATTTTTTGCTTTACAATTTTAAAAATGGTTTTTTAGTTAGATAATCAATTTTTTTTTAAATAAATAAAATAATTCATCATACAATTTTTGTCATTTTTATTGTTTTTATTGATCTTTTTACTTGTCATTTTGGGCATTATAGCAGCAGAATGATGGTCTGGCTACTGTGTTGTTTTTTCCTAATTGAAATCAAGAAAAATGACGAGCAAAAAAAAGTTTTATATATATTTTTTAGTTTTTAATCTACAGAAATCAGCAATATTGAAGAATTGTGAATAAACTGAGTTGCTATGTTTGTAAGGGGCCAGGGAATGTATTCGTCTTTTGGCTTTGATTTGACAGCAATTCCAGCTGCTCTCAAAATAATGCTCAGAGCAGACATCTGATTTCTTGTTTTATCTTTCCCAGATATGACACAATAAAATATGATTCCATTTCCTGAGGTGTCTTTACTGTCATTTTTTATATTTCAATCTGAAAAACTAAAGTAAAAAAATAACTTCATCTACCCAGAGTGCTATTCGGCTTATTATCCATGAGTTCAAACAAAATGCTAAGATATGGTTATCTAAGGCACTGCGTCAATCTCTCTTGAAATTACTCAAGAGAAATCTACAGGAATATGTACAAGAAAATTATTGGTTTATTCATTCTACAGCTTCTGGTAAGGAAAAAACTATGCCAAACACACTCACATGTACTCAGCATCTTTTTGAGTGTCCTCCACCGATATCCCCAGCAGCACACAGAGTCCTCGTCCTATCGAGCTGACCTGTTCCTCTCCCACTGCAGGAAAACAAAAAGACTGATGAGTAAAAGTGCAGCATTGCTGTTCAGCTGCAGGTATGGACAACTTGTTTTTTATTCCAGTTTGTTCAGACCTATTAAGCCGTCTCATCCTACTATGATGGCACAATGATTCAAACAGCTTTATGTCCCGACAGGAATAAATGATCAACAAGGTTGAGGTCAGGAGAGCAGCGGAAAGTTCATGGCAGGTACTGGTCTTCCAAGTCAGATCTGAGGTGTTTTTGAGCCCACAATATAAGGCATGACTCCTGATACACAAAGATCAAAACATGTTTCTGTGTTTGTCCACAACGCTGAGGTTGACACACATGTCCATAGTTTGCTTTGATACTTGAAGGGAAATAAAAAAAAAAAAGGGCTTTAAATCGTAATAATAATAATAATAATAATAATGATTTTCATGCTTTATTCTACTTGTAAAAATGCGAAACCCTCCCCTTCTTTTTTATTGGTTTATATCTTTCTGGCACCCACAGCCCTTAAAACCAGCCCAGAATCTGTCATTTCTCTTTCCGACTTTGTCTTAGTCCTTCACATCAGGTGTTTTTCTGAGAGTGTATACTTTTTTTTTTTTTTTTTCAGATTTCAAGTAAAGGATTGGACTGTAATTTCCTCCTCAGACATTTAAGATGCTGAAGAGACTTCAGTGTGAATATTACACAGATGTATCTAGTCTGGACAACACTAGTGTTTTTATATCTCTACCTGGTTGATGTTTGTTTTTAGTGTTTTGCACCTCCGGATTAGAAAGATTCATGTTAAAACAACATTTCACAGTTTATTTGTTTTTTTTTTTTTGTTTTGTTTTTTTAAAATATGTAATTATACTCATTATTTAGATATCCTTGTTTTCCACGAGTAAACAATGTCTTTGGTTTCAGATCCTGAAACTTTTGTTTACAAGCAGACTGACAGGTGAGTGCCACTTCTCCGTGGGGAGGACATCGGACAGTGGTCCATCTGTCAGTCAGAAGTCACCACCAGAGGACACGGTTGTGATTTAAACAGAAAAACGAGCTTTTGCTTTCACCTGACTTTGCAGCGCTTTGAGGAAACTCGTGTCAGACACGCCATTCATTTAGCGGCGGAGGCTAAAGCTAACCCGGCTAACTTCGCTGATACTGTCAGCGACACTAAGTTAGGCGCTGTTCTTTCTCTGTTCGGGGTTGATAAATATCAACTCTTAGCAGGTCGACTCAGTTGTCCTTACCCGTGACACTCGCCTTAGTGACCCTCTGAATAATGGCTCTCATTGCTGTGTTTGTGTTGGGAGCACGCTGTCAAAACTTCCGGGTAGCAACAGTGTGTGTGGCACGATGTCGCCCTCTAGCGGCGAGCACTGGCAGCACATCACAGCATCGTGCAGTCGGAGGTTTGCAGGGTTTAAAAAAAAATCAAGGAAATCCAAGTCACTGTTATATTTACACAGGGCCGGATTAAAAGTGCAGAGGCCCCTGGGCCCAGACTGTTCCAGGTGCCCCTTTCCCACCGGAACATTGTGAATGATACACTGAAACGACATTTCTAACATCTCTTAGCCATGGTACTAATAGCAATACACTAGCCCAGGGGTGCCCAAAGTGGGGCCCACGGGCCAAAATCGGCCCGCCAGCACTTTGCTTTTGGTCCTCAAGTTATTGTTCATATTAATGTCCTACAGAGCTTGACGAAAAGACCCTTTCAGTGTCATGAACCCCAATAAGACCAGACTCAGAGGGACCCTGACTGACTCACAGCTCAGTGACCTTTTCAATGAGCCAGGTGCAACCCAACATGGAGACTAATGTCCAAAGATCAACTTCATGTTTTCCACTAAGTAACAACAACTTGTCTTGTTCCATATGCACTGTTTCTGGTTGTTGATACGTTGCACTTGGTTAAAGTTTAGTGGCTGTAATTATTATTTCTTGCCCCTCTAACTATGGCCTCATTGTTCTATTGCTATATTGATTTTTTAATGTAACATTTTATTTGCCCAGATAGGAAAAAAATACACTGTATTTGCTATTGGTATACAATAATTAAAATATCTTTGTGCATTTTCTTGAGTTTCATCCTTAAAGCCGCAGTGTTTGGCCCGTGGCTCACTGGATCATTTTCAGTTTGGCCCTTGGAGACAAAAACTTTGGGTACCCCTGCACTAGACACTGTGGTGTCTGGCTTTTGTATACATTTCGTTTTATGTCCAAACTGCTAGTGTTTTCCCTACATGGGCTCCACATGGGCCCCAAGTGGGCGTGGGCCCCTGCGCCTGTGCCCATAATGTCCACTGGATAAACCGGGCTTGTATTTACAGAACAGTTTTTGCACAGGTGTTGTTCAACAGAAGCAAAGGGAGGTTGGAGGGGGCTCAGTTCCATAATACGTTCAGTTCAATAATCAATACAAAGTAGGTTTTTACCTGAGTGGACTATTGCTATCAGCAATGAATTGATGTGTGGTTTTCCTGCATGGAAAAGTCAAAGGCTGAATCACAGTCCCTCCTCCAAGCCCTCCCTTTGAGGTTTCCTTTTAAAAATACATCATTAAACCTTCATTATGGTTGATCTGGTTTTTTTTGTTTTGTTTTGTTTTTTTTGTTTTTCTGCCGGTAAAGAGTTGGGCTTTTGTCGTGCTCACATCAGAGAAAACAAAGTTTTTCAGAACAAAAGCTTTAGCTTTCTGGCTCTGTGCAAAAGAAAGTTGAGACATGTGAGATTATAACAGAGGTGTCAGAAACAAGATATGTATTATTCTGTCAGACTAAATTCAGCTGGAACACAGCAGAAAATCAAAACGATCATCGAACATAGAAAGACACATCAATTCCAGTAAAAAAAAAAAAAAAAAAATGTTTATATTCAGTTTATAGTGAAAATGGAGAAAAGCAGCCCAGTTTACCTAGGAATAAAGTAATGTCTGATGGAGAACTATGCAAAAATAGAAGGTAAACAAGCAAAACTAAACAGTTTTACAAATGTTTTATTAGAAGTATCATGCAGATAAATATCTCAGAAAACCATCAGCTGATGATGGACACCTCTATCAATGATCAGTCGAGAGGATTGAGCCCCCAAAATTTACCTTTGTAACACCGGATCCAGAAAGAAGTGAATACTAAGACAGTCTATCATATGAAAAGTGTATATTTCACTATGAATCCAACTTCGTCTTCATGAAAACTAATACGACCTTCATGATAAATCTCAGAGGAGACACATTAGCGGTGTTTTAGTGCTGGGATAAAACTCTTTACCAGAAAACAGGGGAAGCGAGACATGCTTTATGACTCTGGCTGCTACCTCAAAGAAATTTTGTCCCCCAGTGATGAGACAGACATCTCTGTATTCAGCAGTCTCTCCTTTCATATGACACCTTCTTTGTGTGGTTTGCTTAAAGTGGAGAAATTAGCAGAAGCTCTAAAGTGGACTGTGCTGTTCTTGTGTTTTTCTTGCATTCTCATATAATTGCTTGATGTTTGAACTGTTTTTGCTTTGGTGGAGTCTTTTAGCCGAGTATCTCTGTCATGCTGCTACGCTACATGTTAAGACATCTTCTGTACTGCTTGTATCTCGTCTTGTCCGTGCACAAGGAGATCAAGTCAGAGAACAAGAACGAGATGTTTGACATCTCCAACAACTAGGGATGCACCGATCCACTTTTTGGGAGTTCCGATCCGATATGTCAATACAAAAAATCTGATGATGTGAACATTATTGTGACTATGGTTATTATTGCTGTTATAACTGTGTAAGATTTAATTAAGTTGTAATAAATTACTCATCCTTTCTGAAGTTACGTCACCAATACAAATATAATGACATTACAGATTGAACAATTTTAACAAGTTTTTTTTTTGTTGCCACCTTTTACCTAAATACAACTTTAAATGTGTGGTTTTGAAACAAAGATCTAGCTTTTAGTGTAACAAAAAAAGTCACATTTTAACATTCAATGCATTTATTTCTTTTAAAACATGTCCAAGCATGTCATCAAACACATCTGGGCTAGCTTAACTAGCGTTGTATCAGGTATCGGTACACTTTTATTAATACCAAGTACGAGTACACACACATGGTATTGAGCTGATACCGATGCTGGTAAAGTAATGGCAACTGCTGCCATTAAAATCAAAAGGAAACTTTATCAAGAAAAAACTGTTTCGATCATAAAATATGTTAGCAAAAGTACAGAACATCTGTAAGCGTTAATGTTAATCTCGGACTAAAGAGAAAAATCTGCCACCAACTGTGGGGTGAATATTACAGATTGGGTGTTGTTTAACTTTAGTCATTGATTCAGTTATGAACCTTTCATCTGAGGTCTTGATGAAAATTTACAAACTAATTCCAAGAAAAGGAAATTATGGCCAAATATCGTGGGAAACTTGTATGAAAAATACTTCTTTTTTTTTTTTAAACTTAATTTTTACAGTGGATGACAAATAAAAATTTCATGACATCATTTGTTTTTCATGGGCATTGTGTCATTCTCATGTACATTTTTTGGATTACTGTATTAAAGGTGTTTGTGGAGGGTGTTTTTCTCCACCCTCAATCTATACTGAGGGAGTTTTAACCAGCTGGTTTAACCAAACAGATAAATAAATATATAATGATCAAGCTAAAAGCACTCAGTTAGTTCAGATCTCCATCAAGCCATTTAATGTTTTGCCTTGTTTTTTTTATTTTTGGCAAACAACTATGGCCATTATTTTTTAGTCAGAAACTCTAAAGACAAATTTTTCCCCTTATATTAGAGAATTTCCTGGATCCAGAGCCAGTGATCTGACTCAGCTCCCCCCCTAAAAAAAACTTTCCTCATTTTATTGAAATCCATTCATAACTTTTTGAGCTATGTTGCTAACAGGCAGCCAGACAGCCAAAGCGACGCTGCCGACGACATGACCTCCGCCTTGGTGGAGGTAAGTAATGATCGCCAACATGAAGCTGTGAACAGAGAAACTCCTGCGATGTTCCACCAGGTACAGATCCAGCTGTCTGGTGTAAAGTGACTCTGTTGAGACAACTGGGTTGGAAAACGTTCTGAAAATGAAGGACTTTATTTAAACATCATGAGTGTTTGTAGCAACTAAATCGTCGTTTGGATGAGAGCAACAGTCCTGTTTACTGTTAACAAACAAACATTATCCCATCAGGAGACTGTCCAAGTAACATTAATGTCCTCACACATTCACAGCCGGCTCGGCAGCTACTTGCTGCCGTCTTCAGGTCCAGCGTCACCGCTAAAAGATTGAATGAGATTTAGAATCCTTGTGGTATACGGGACAAAGTCTTTCTTGTAAATGATGACGGTTTTGGTGTGAGTAGTGCGATAGACATTCTTGTTCACATCTTCTGGCTCTTCTTCCACCTCCTCTTTCACTGTGGAAAAAGAGGAAAAGTAAAGAGCCATAATTATAAAAATCATAATAATGCATCTAGATGAAAGTTTTTTTTTAAAACTATTTCACTTGACTTTATAAAAACAGACTGAGGTCCATAAATACACATATAAGACAGAGAGAGAGAGAGAGAGAGAGAGAGAGAGAGAGAGATAAGGGAGAAATTACAAAAACGATCAAGATAATCTAACATGCAGGCATTTCATCCTCAGTCTAGAAGAAAAAAAAAAGACCTCAGTAGGGTTTGGAAGTGCTACAAACGATTTATAGACTTCCCCAGATGTCGCAATAACATCAAGTTTCTTGGAAGTGCTGGCCTTCCCCCCCTTGGAAGCTAAAGTATGATTCTCATACAGAGGTGTATAATCCAGGTGCCATAAAGTAAAAGTCCTGTCATGATTTTAGATCCACCCATGCATTTAGAAAAGGTGTTTCACTGACAGGTTCATCTACCTGCAGTGGAGCTGAGCTAATTAAATTCAACTGGTTTAGTTTGTTTGTTTGTTTGGTTGATACAGCTGCCGAACAGGACTTTTACCTTATGGCACCTGGATCATACACCTCTGCTCTCATAGCATTAATGTATGCAACTTCACACTTCCACATGGTAGTCTTTTTTTTTTTTAATAAGATGACCACAGATAAGCAGTGTGGTGTTCAATATGCCTTAAACAAGTACAATTTAACTTTAGTAGAACTAGAGCTGCAATCACATGCCATGGTGTTAGAACTATGAAGTTATAGATGTGCATATAACTTAGAAAATTTTATAGACCATTATCCACAGTCATAAGCTTAAAAAAAAAAAAAAAAAGGTATTTTATCTTTGAGAGACCTCAAGTCTCAGAGAATATGAAACTGGGTTTGAAGTGATGATTTAAACCACTGATAATCTTAAACTTGATCTTCATGACATTTTCTTCATGAATAAAGCTGATAAACAATCATGTTTTAAGTATTCCAATCCTAAAATGATCTTTATCACTATTGTGTTATTAGTTAATGAATGGCTGGATTGTTTTAGAAGACCAATAACTAAACAGAAAAACCAATATTACATGCTGTAAAACAGGGAAACCTTAATAAGGGATCATTCTTTAGTCTCCCTCTAACTCAGAGCTCCTGATCCATTAAACAGAGCCAAACTTTGTTCAGAATCGTTTGATATTTTTCTGGAAAAAGTAAACCAAATTTACTAAAACTGTTTGCTTTCACAGTGTGTGCTGTTTGTGAATAACTATGACACTAAATAAATGATCAAATTGGACAATTTATCAAGCAGGTTCTGAATTGTTTCCATTCCTGACTTATTTATCTACTTCATGTTATCGCATAGTTTGGAGAAAATCTTCTCACAACCAAAACTCTTGGGGGAAACGTACACAATGCTTTAATATTTCTAGTTGCGAAAGCTAGATGGATAATTCGGCGTAATTTTATTTTAAAAAAAACAACCAAATATTGCCATCACACCTATTGTTTTATTTAAGTTAATATTTCTTGTTAAATCTGAAGATGATTCACCTTTAAATAACATATCGAAATAATAAGTTTAAACAACACCAACACTTATCCCATGCAGATTATGTCTTTAACCTCTTCTCCTTAAATAAACAGAGTAAATCTGACTTCAGACAGTGAATAAAGAGTAAATCTGACTTCTGACAGAGATATTTAAGACAAACCTCTTCTTAAATAAACAAACTTCTACCAGAGATGTTAGAGACATAGACTGTATATAGAGACGACCCTCTTCTCCTGAAATAAACAGAGTTAATCTGACTTTTGACAGAGATATTAGAGACATAGACTGTACATAGAGACGACCCTCTCACCCAGCTTGTCCTCATAACGACCTGTGTATTTATAATAGACGAACGAGCAGATCATGGTCCAGATACCGGCAGCGTACATCGCAGACACCCTCTTGTTCCACTTCACGATGTCTTTTAATGTCATGGTGTTTCTCTTGGATGTGCAGGTTTTAAATTAAATCAGAGATCACAAATATATGTTACTCATGAGGAAGGTTCAAAACGCTCCCATGAGTGTGTTGTTTTCTTCTTCGTTGCTTTTATTCTACGGCAGTGTGAATCCCAGGTGCTGCCTTGCTGCCATCTAGTGGAGGCCCTGTTTACTGCAAAGCGCAAGCTTTCCACATGTAAGTTTTCTCTTTACCGCTTTATTCAGTCTTTTAAAATGAGGACATACTTTACAGTTTCAAAGCAAAAACTCTACTCTGAATAACTGGTTTTCTTTAACCAAATCCTTCTTTTAATATGATCTGGAAGAATCAAATTTTTTCTGTTTTGAATCAATTTTTTTTTTATCTTGAGAAACTTACACAAAGTTAATACACAAATCTGAATAAAACGTTGTACTTAAAAAATAACGAACAGACAAAAAACAAGATACATATTTCTTTATAGTTCTGATACGTTGTCTAAAATCCAGCCCCAGCAAATACGTTCAGACTCTTTTCTCTTATGTTCTGTTATTTTCAAACCCAATAATAAAACTTTCGTTTGAGCTGTAAGAGGGTCTCTGCCATAAATATAATAGGAAAAAAATGTATATATATATATATATATATATATATATATATATATATATATATATATATATATATATATATATATATATTATAATAAATAATAAATAAATTAGATAGAGGTTGGTAATTATAAAGAAAATTGGGGTCTAAAGTACTTTTGTTTTCAGAGGGAATCTCACCACTGCTCTTTGGACTGCAGATGAGAAAATATACATCGGAGGGGAGTAGATTACTTTTTAAAACCATGAAATGTTTTTCAAATGTGGGAAGTTTACATAAAATGCAGGTTCTTGGCTTTAATTTTAAGACAGTCTGTTTTTTTGTATTGGCCCTTTTTACTGGTTCAAACAAGTAAAACTAACATAATGGACACAAAGAAAAATCAAAACAATGAGGTGTGAACGGACAAATGTGTGAGATATTAAAAGTGACTCACACAGTCAAAAAACTGTATACATCTTCATCATTATCTAATTCTTCATTTTTAATGGATGTTTATTGCTTGTCATGGAGGGAAGGTACATTTGCCATTTTTACATTCAGTTTTTATCATATGTGTTCATATTTTATTGTTAAAAGTTCAGAGCTGTTTATTTTCTGCTCTAAATTTCTTCTTATCAGAGTATTTAAAGCTGGTGTTGTGTGACTCCTCTCAGTTCCACACAGCTGCACATCTGGAACTTTAATTGTTGTTTCCATCACTTTGTGCATTTTAATATTGTGCTTCTTCCAGCTTCCTGAGTGGTGAGCGATGGTGGAAGAATGTGCATCTGTGATGAAATTAGCCATTAACAATATGCTCATGCTCGGTCTTGATTTGCATCCAAAGCTGAATAGACTTTGAAATCACTGTAATTTCTCCTTTTTTCTTGCAGTTCATCTGCAGTTTATCCCTTTTTTTAAAAGGCTGAATCGGTAAATTTTCTATATCTGTAAATGATTTAGAACATTTATGTAATTTGGAGTTTAAGTTGGAGATATTTACGTAACACTGAAGCACCTGCCTGTCCCTCTGTGCTGCATGTGTTACAGATGAGTCAGTGCACCTATTTCCCTGATTTACTCTCCCACTGCTCATGATACGTGGGCTAAAGGCCAAAGCTTTCCCCTGGCATGCCCTCTGGTACCTTTAAAACTCTCCACCTACGTTTTGATTCTTTATTCCAACATTACCAAAACTCTGCCTCCGGATCTATCTGACTTGGTCCACTTTTATTCAAAGTTAGATGAATTTACACTGAACCTCACTGAGAGGAACAAACCAGGCAGACTACGTTGGGACAAAATGGAAGAATGTACATTTTAAAAAAAAGGAGAAAACTATTAAATCTTGATAAAACTGCAAACGGACCTGAAGCACCTTTTATAAAACATTTTACAAATTAAATATTGACAAAAAGTGATATTTATAGTACAGTATTAGATATTTATATCATAATAATCATGATTAAGTAAAGCTTTTCTTCCTTCTTCTAACTCTTCAATGCATCAATGAAGTGATGAAGAGCCAAAAATGTCTCAAGGTATCTCTGAATGCTCCAACATTATCTACTGAGGACAGCCAGGACAACAGGTAGGTGAGTCCAGCATCCGCACCCTCCTCTTCCTCAGTCACGCTGCTGTGATGAAGCACAATGTGGTTCTTCCTGGATGAAGATGAAGATGAAGACGGCAGATATCAGTGGGAAATCTCAGTGAACTTCTGCATCAGTGCTGCAGAACTCTTATCCAACCTCGTGCCCTCACAGAATCGGGCTTTTAGATTCGCTGCTAACAACCTTCATTTTGCTCATTGCTTCATCTTCCTAACAAAGATCTGGAATAGTGAGGAGTCTGACCGCAGTCCAGGTTTCCACTGTGTGATGGTCCAGATACCGTCGAGATCTGAGAAGGTGACCCACCTCTGGAAGTCTGGTTAGCAGGTTAGCATCCCCTTTGGTACAGTTCAGTGTCCCAGTGAGACCGTTTACTCAGTATAATCCATCCTGTGATGTATTTCAGGTACCCTGTGCTGGTTTCTACCTTCATCTTTCTGGTTGTGTTTGATTGTTGATGTTTATGGTAAATCATAAACTCGTAGTTGTACTACCTTGTTGGCCAGATCATTCATGCAAGACGTTTCTAATCTCAGATGATTTATCTGGTTGAATAAAGGAGGAATTCATTAAAATAAATTTTATCTTATTCTCTTGATTATTAGGTTATTTTAATGACTGCAGTGTAGAGGGATATATATGTAAATTCTGCAGTCTCTCTTTGGGGAACATTGTTTTTAAACTGTTCAGTGACTTTTCTCACATATCTGGGGACAAACTGGAGATCCTCTGTCCATCTTTGATCCTCGACGACTGTTTGTACCAGAATATCATCATAGTTTCCTACTGACATCAGCTGTTTGGAATAAAATGATTTGCAAATCTCCCTATTCTGAGTTTCATGTGTAAAAACTGAACAAATTAATATATAATAACAAATTAAATTAATTTTAACACTTAAAGAAGAAGAAGAAATGGGTTCATATATAATTATAAGAATAGATTTTTTCTTTTTGTATCATCCCTACTTTTTCTTATACAAGGCTGTGGTTAACCTATCACAACTGTGTGAGTATTCAGAAAATTTGCAGTGTAACGTAAACCTTTTTCTCATTAATGTGTTTCTTTTTGATAAAATATAGACTATAACTGAACAGATTCTTAAATTACAGCTCTTAATGGTTTAGTGACATCTTCATGACCTGGGGATGATGAGGCACCACTGAAGCACGTGGGGGAGGATTTATAGCGCTGCTCATGAGTCACAAGATATTTTCCTGAATCTTACATGTTTCAGGTGCTGCCGGGCACCCGTAGGATGATTCATATATATGACTGAAGTCATAAAAGTCATATATATCTATATCTATCTCTCTCTCTCTCTCTCTCTCTCTCTCTCTCTCTCTCTATATCTATATATATATATATATATATATATATATATATATATATATATATATATATATATATATATATATATATATATATAGATATAGATATATATATGTGTGTGTGTGTGTATATATGTATATACTGAAGTCGTAAAACTGTTTTTTATATAAACGTTTTACATCTTAGGTTCACATTTTTAATGGTTTTGTTTGAGACTTGGAGCCAATCCCAGCTATTGGACGAGAGGTTGATGGTTCATCACTCTTTGTCAGAAACTGGAAGCTTTTTTTTTTATGCGTTATTGTTATTTTAATCTTTTCTACATGCCTGCAGTAACTAACACGACTTTGCTTCAGGGCATTAAAAATGAATCTCACTCTTCATTTGCTGAAATAATAATAATAAAAAAAAAACATTTAAAGCAAACTAATAGTTGAAATCTAAACACAAACCCTTTTAAACAGAGAATATGAGAAGTTTTGGTCGGCCTCTGACACAAACCAGCCTGCTGATTCGTCAAACTTTAACTATTCAGGGGATCGGAAGGAAAAAGTTGACTGAAGGCAGAGAAAAACATGTTTTTATGTGACTGGTCTTCAATCAAAATAACCCCTTTTTTTTTTTTTTTTTTTTTTTTAATCAGGACTTTACCGTCACAGAAGAATTTGTTCAAGTTCAGTTCAAGATTGTTTCAAACGTGTTCCAGCAACAAACACAGGTGCAGGTGGGAAAAAAACCCATCTTTGTCATGTGCCCTGGATTTAACTTCATGTTTCATCTTGTTTCTTGGACTGTTTTAATATTTTCAGCAGTATATGATTACCTCAGAGCTACAATAACTCAAACTATCAAAAAGTAACATTTTAAGATACTGTGCTTAAGTTTTCCTTTCACCATCTTAACAAATTTTAACTACGTATCAAGGTGAAATATTTAACTTCTCACTATACTGCATATGATGTTTTAGGGTTTTGAGTATGCAAACTCTCTAAAGGTTACCATAGAGTAGGTGGAATTATGGGAATTTGCAGTTTTTGCGGAGTAGTATCACTGTATCGAATGGACCTTGTGTCCCATCTCAGTTTTCCAGTTCAGCCCTACAAACCCATCAAGCTAAGCTGCAATTATAACATTCATCTCTGTCCTAAAATAGAACTTAAGTTTCTGCTCACTGCCCAGAAATATGTGCTTTGGTAGTATGGACACAAGTTTATTTTCTTGGTCTTCTAACGTTAATAGTCCTGTGGTAATCTCTTTCCATCGATGCACCAGTCAGGCTCTGTCATTGTAACCCGACTGAAGAAATTTTATGCATATAAACAAGAAAGTAGAACTTCAACTGAAGTTGGCTTTGTACAGGGGGAAGAGGAGACAAGGCCCTGCTAAACAAACACCGAGCCTCCTCAAATCAAGTTGCAGAAAAAGGCACAAGGTTGCTAAACTCTCTCTCCCCTCCACACCCAGCTGTGTACTGGCTGTATAGGATCGACTGCAGTGGTCGGTAAAGGCGGCACGCCAACAAAAACATCTGTCCTGTCAGATTATATTGATAAAAACTAATCGCAAGAGTTAGTTGTCAATTTGCAGACATGGAGTTTACAGTGCTGTGTTAAAGGAACAGTGTGGTTTCTTTAGGAGTGATGGAGCTAGAGCAGTGTTTCTCAGTCCAGGTCCTCAGACCTCCTGGTCCACACGTTTTATAGGTATAACCCACCTTAACACACCTAAACTGAATAAAGGGAAGTTGATGAGGAAGTTCAGTAATCTGACTCAGCTATTTTGGAGGAGGAACATGTCTAACCCATGAGGATCAGTGAGTCCTGAGGACTTGGACTGAGAAACACTGAGCTTGAGAGAGAGAGACGCACAGCAGGTCAGGTCGGGAGAGGAGGGAAGTTAGCTGTGTTGTTTTTGCATTGAACAGCACACAGCTCTTCTAGTTCCAGCAGAGTGCTGTGTCTGCTTCACTGGATGCTGGGTGAAGTGAAGGGAGTTTACCCCGAAGCTAGCTGCAGCTTCTCCTCCTCTCAGCCTCCTGAGCTCGGTATGGAGGCGGTAAGTTTATCAGCTGCTTCTTCCTTTCTCCTCTGCTGCTGAACGATAAAAGACACAATGTTAAAACTGTAACAACACACACAGTACACAGATAACAGGTTTTACTGTTTCCATTAAAATATTTTACAATGATATATAATAATGGATAAATAAATGTATAGATATAATTAAATAACCCTGCCTTTCGCCCTGAGACTGCTGGGATAGGCTCCAGCTTCCACGCGACCCTTAATCGGACTAAGCGGTTAGGATAATGAATGAATGAATGATATAATGAAATAGACTTTATTAGGAAGAAACTGGTTTTAACTGTGAAGAGAACATTTTTAGTTCAGTTCAGTTGGTTAGAAAAAGTTTAGCCAGGCCAAATCCAGTTTCCATCCCCTGGTCTGAAAGCTGTACCAGTAGGAGCTTTGGTTTCAGGTGGGATAACCAAACTAGAGAGCTAGACAAAGTACAATCCATTTTTTTGGGAGGTGGACTCCACAAACAGTCCAGTCCCATTAACCATTTACAGAGCACTCAATAAAAAGCCTTGAAATTAGGAATTTTAACCTAAAATTGTCCTTCTGGCATGTATCAAACCCTCCATTCTGTTGTTACATTTTTTTTGTTGTTGTTTTGTGCTGAAAATGAAAGAAAACAAAGTGATAAAAAATAGTCACCTGCCTGACAAAGGGTTAAGAAAACGCTTAACAACAACAACAACAAAGGGCAGAAGCATTATGTGTACGCATGATGCCCCCTTCACATTTCTGCCCCCCTCATGCATACATTCCCAGACTTCACCACCAAATCACAACCACTCAGTCCAGTAAGAATCTGGTTTCATGATGTTGCTGGAACATTATGGCAGCATCCATATGAAATTTACATCAGCAAAATGCAAACATGTTGTTAGGTTTTGGCTTTTCGTTTCCACAGTAACAGAGTTTTAGCCAGATGAAGGTTTGAGAACAAACAAGCTCTTAAGTGAAATTTTAAACAGGATGAATCTTTTGCATGTGAACATGAACTGGAATCTTTTGGCAATGATGATGACAGTCATGTCATGTTGCACACATAATGATGGATCTCTGGGTTCTGTTTGTGCTGCTGAATCTTATGACGTTATTTTGGTCTCTTACGGCCAAGGCAAGTGTATTTGTGTTGCATATTTCATGTACAGCAGGTTTCAAAGTGCTCAAATTTGAACTTTTAAAATGTTTAAATCTCTTTGCATTAAGATGCTATGTTAAACGTTCTAATTATCATCCCAAATTCTTTCTATGAATACTAAATGTTAAAGGCGTTTTTTCTGTTTGAGGTGTGTTTTACAGTCTAGATCATTTTCATTCTGCCTTTGTGTAAATCAAACGTTTTTGTACAATGCGCGTAGGGAAAAGTTTGGGGTTCTACATGGAAACATTGTGGTGTTATAGAGCCTGAGAGGCTTATTCCTCCATCCATGCAATTTCTATATCTCTAATTCCAATTCCAATTTGGTGCAACACTTTGGACAAGCCACCAGTCTATTACAAGAGACAAGCAAGAGCTCACTCCTCAGGAGAACTTTGTGGCCTGAAAACATCACATATATGACTTCGGAAGGTGAGAGGAAGCCAGACTACCTGAAGAGAGCCCATGTATACATGGGGAGAACATGCAAACCCACACAGATATACTCCCATTCAAACCACCTGCCGTATCTATATGTATCTGTTGTGTGTTTATTTGTATTTTATTGTTTTATTTCTTCTTTTCTTTTCTTTTTTCATTGATTCCTTTCAGACAGATCAAAATCTTGCATAAAACATACCAAAATGTATTTAAATACCCGCACATTCATTATATACACAAACACACACACATATATATATATGTGTGTGTGTATATATATATATATATATGTATATATATATATATATATATATATATATAAATACTTACATATAAATATGCACACATACTGTATATCATATACTATATATATTTAGACATACAAACATTTTCATACCACCATATGTATCTTCATACAGGCATCTAACAATACAAATTTACACAACTTATATGTCTTGTACAGAGTTTTTATTCTATTTTATTCTATCTTCTAAGATGCTTTGGGAATATGGATGTAAAACAGCGTGTTTACAACATGCTGTTTTTTACTGAGGTTCATTAACCAGGGTTCTTCTAATTTAATTAATAAAATGAATAAATTATTACATAAATAAATAAATAAAATAAAATAAAATAAACATTATAATTCAGTCAGAGGAGTGCCTAAAGACTGTATTTCTCAGCTTCACGAATGAAACCAAGCCTGATGAAGGTGAGCATGTGGTGCCAAACTTGGCGTGCGAGTCACGCCTCCCTGCAACTATGTGTGTGTTTTGTTTGTCTCCAGAATTTGCTCTACACACTCTCCACCTACTTGTCTCAGCTCTTCAGATTTATGATAAAGTATGACTCATGCAACCAATCAGTTCCATATTTTTTTTTTCAAGCCAAACAAGTTTTTAAATGCAGAAACAAACAGAAGTAATTTGTCAGACAGAAGTGCAAAACATTGTCCAACAGCTTCTATTTGTCTGCATACACCTTTATTCACTGAGCCTGGGGATATATTTCCTGTGCTGTCTGTACGTGTGCTTGTGACGGGCTGCAGTCATTGCCCCCCCCTGCACCGCTTTGTTGGAACTTGTCGACTGAAGCTATGAGTCAGACAAAGATAATACATAAACTCTCCGGGCACATGCATGTCCCAGGCACTGCACCGTGTTTTCCACCTGGACTTCACTTCTTCACCCAGCTGCCGAGAGATGAGAATTAGGGGGGTGATTTTCACACATATCATCTAAACGGTAATTAATTTCTCTTTTATTTTACCAGATGAAACTTCATTGAGATTAAAAACTTCTTTCACCAAAGGGATCCAAGTTAACATTAGTTTTGTTCTTTACACTGTATTGAAGATTTCTTTAATACATTTTTGTCAATGACATGATTGGTTCAAGATTCCTGCAGGTACATCTCTTCATTTTCTGCAGTGTTTCAGGAACAAAGAGTTAAACTGTCAACCACAGGCTGCAGATTTAGCTGTTTATACTGTAATAAACAGAAGTTCTGATGATCTGATCATCTAGAAGCTTTCATTGAAATTTATCCCAGAAATGTGATGATCATCGTTTATCCCAAATTGCCCAACCTGAATTTTCAGTAAGTTTATTAAAAGCAGTCAGTTTGATCAAGATATAAATGAATAAATTAAAGAAAAGTACAATTACGCTGTACAATTTTAACTGTACACACACACACACACACACACAAAGAAAACAAAACCAATGTGGGATGCAGATAATTTAAAAAAAAGTAGAGAGCAAAACAAAATAAATAAACCATAATTCAGATGTAAACAAGTACAACAAATTAAATACAGAGTATTATTTGCTTTGTGGATATTTGACACGTCTACATCTGTTACTGCAGGTTACGTTGGACAGTGTGCTGGTGACACTGAGAGCAACACTTTCTTTTAACCAAAACAGTCTGATTTTTGTTATGTTTTAAATGATTTAATGAAGATCATTTTTGAGCATTTTAACATGTGAAAATCTGGACTTTCAAATCAGGTCATAAACTGCAGTATATTTAAACCCATATGGTTTAATTATGACAAAATTAACCAGATACTTTATGTAAGAAATATAAATCTTGGATGACAGAATATTCAATTTTTTACTCAAGTAAAACAAGAAAATTATTGTAATCAAAATACACTTAAAATTACAACAAATTCTAATTATTACATGATTAATGTGCAAATGTGACATGAAGCTAATTTATTTTATTCATTTTACTTCTTGATTTCTAATAACACAGCATCATTAGCAAATGGATTTATGAATAATCTGCTTAATAAAACTGATGCTTTACTTATTAATTCACCTTAATCTGATCAGAAAATCCATTTTAATCTATGCAAAAGGAGACCGCAAACATGATGGTAGATGACAAAACCCAAAATGTGAACAAACTCTGAAGGAATCAACAACCAAACACAGAGACTCTGGAGACAAACCTTCACCTCCTGCTCAAACTTTTGAAACCACCTTTAAATTTCTGAACAAACTTTCCTGAAAACTTTTGTTGCTGCAGAATTTAACTCTTAATGGACAAAGTAGCACAAAAATATTACAGCAAAACACAAGTTTTAACATCTGATGTACTAATAGTTAAACCCCAAAACTCAAACAAGTTCATGAGTTAAGTGTCTGCTTTTACTGAATCTCTCATAGATGATTTTACACAGTTTTAGATTAAATTTTCTTTCCTTAAATGTTGATTTACAAGAATTTCTGACAAGCTATTAGCACTATGAGTTTAGCTCAACACTAACAAATGTTGCTAAATAATTTGGGTCATATTTCAGCAACTGAGAAAGTGATGTTTATTCCCCTGATGATGTTGAAGAAAAGCTATACTATTCTATTTTTCTTTACTTGTTTTGTACATTCCTTTGTTTCAATACTTACAATGTTTATTTGCTTAATTCTACAGGTTAAATGCAATGATTTATGTCCATAATTAGCTAAAAAAAAAAATAAAAAAAAGAAAAGTCTCATACAGTTAAATATATTCATATTTAAACATTTGCATTTAACATTTTGGCTCATATTGAACTAACTAACAGTGAATTTTCCCCCCTGAAATATTTGGTCAGGTAATCCTGTAAAGTTTTTCTCTTTCTGCTGAACATCCAGTGATTGGAAATGTTTTTTCTAAAATGTTTCTGTGTTGCTTAATTGTCATAGTGAACCAGTCACATGTGAATAGTGAAAAATATAATTTAAACTTTTGTGACTCGTGAACATTTGGGAAAGGAGCGTCATGAAAAATCTCAATCTTTCAGTCTTTCAAAGGCTGCTGCAGAAAAGCTCAGAGAGTCTGGCAATCACACTTAATTTATCTCATTTTAAAAATAACAAATTGAAGGATTCATTATTACCTTCTTCATTGTGCATTTACATAGATAATAAAAAGCAATTTAGTTTTTCATCATTGACCGTAGAGGAATAGAAAAATCTACAATATAGTAAACATGATAACAAAATAATAAAAGAATAAATAAATCTAAATGAAATAAGATAAAACCAGGTGAAACAGAATGAAATAAACATTCATTCTGAACTTGACATTAGACATCAGCTGTCATAAGTTCCTGCTTGTAGGGAAAATAAAACCTGCTTACAGCTTTTTGGTTTATCTTTAGATTTGCACTTCAAGGTGAAGCATGAATTGTACGGTTAAACATTATGAATACCAATATGATACACTTTATTGTCTCCATGGGGAAATGTGGCTAAAACTTAGGTGGTGTTACATTAGCTGCCTTGTTGACATAAATACACAACACAACTCATTAACAAACCACCGTTATCCACTACCAACCATAAGTCACACTCAACAAATCATTAAAACAATCCCAAAGCATCAGACAGAGCGAGAACAGGAAGAAAACAACATGCTGTTCTACAACCTTCAGAGCCCTAGAGTGTATAAGGCTACTTAAGACTATTTAAATTTTATTTTATTTGTTATTTTGGATCTGGATGCTTTCCACCAGAAGAGTTTTGCTCATATTTAGGATAAAGGATGTGTGATGGGCCTGATAAAATTCTCTGTGCGTGTCTGAGTACAGACTAATCGTGGATGGATTGACAGGAGGGGTTTCCAGTTCTCCCCACCACCTTCATGGCTGAGAGATTGCCACACCATGCTGTCATCCTGTACATAATGATGCTTCTGGCGCAGTCTGACAAAACACAAACATCCTTTTCTGATCCCATCCCATCACCTCCGTAGGAGAGCACAGACAGTCAGTGTGGTCATTCCAACTGAGGTGGAGTTCATTGTAAACACTGCGGTGGGATTTAACCTGGTTGATTTATTCATTCTGGATGGACTGCATCTTGTCCTTCATATTTTAAGTGTCGGACTCAGGTGTGAGAGCTGCTTGTCTTGCAAGCGGACGGTCTGTCGTTCAAGCCCTAGCTCCCCCTACACTGCTTCAGTCCTGGAGGGGGGACACACAATTGTTCTCTGAGGGTTGCTCCCAAGGTCAAATAAATGCAGAAGGATGTGTCTGTAAAACATTTGCCAATTTTCCCTGCAATGATTTGCAGTGGCGACCCCTCAGAGGGTCAAGCCCAAAGGGAAACAACAACAACATGACAAACAATATGACAATGTGAAGCCACTCTTTGTAATATATGGAAACTTGAGAACCCGCTCCCTCAGTGGTTATATAATATATCACACTTTAGTTATCTTTGTACTGAGAAAAAGTTTTAAAAAGTGAATTACCCTGGGTGATTGCTGATGCATTTCCCTCATATTACATGTAAAATTCTGATTTATTTTATCTGAACATTTTTTCTTTATGTGCCCATGTGCACCATGTGTCCATCCAGTATACCATCGCCTGAAGGAGTCGCGTATTTTTACTTCACCTGCATCACTGCTGAGGGGGGAGATTTGATATTTTCCTCTTGACATGACTGAAACCTCAGACTTCTCTAATGGTTTATCTCTTTATGCAGTCGGTCATTAATGTTCAAAGCAAAACCACATTTATCATCCAAACAAAGAGCTACGCCCCGTCCATAGAGCTTCAGGTGGATACTTTAAATCTGGCTGGATTGTAAAGATGGTTTCTATATGCTGTAAGTCGATGCCCCAAAAGAGAACAATATGACCACAGAAAAATCTAACGAACGTACGTGCAGGTGCTGCCTCTGGGAATAATAACACTCCAGCCCCATGAAAATTCCCCTGACTTTTTCTTTTTAGCTGTTTCACAGAGAATAAGCTTGTGCTTGTTCCTACAGCAGCTGTTGGATGGACAACTTAACTACAGTCAGGACAGTCAGCTCGGGAGGAGGCGCTGCAGGAAGCAGCACTGGTGAGCACTTTAATGTCCTGAAATACTGCAGGAAATTCCCAAGAATAAGAACAAATCCCAGATGACCATATCACCCTGCCTTGAAAGGATACAGAATGCTGTAAAAGTAATATAATACAATACAGATGTACTGACATGTATCTACTGTTTCCTTACAGTGGTCACGAAATCAGTGACGACGACTCGACTGACACAGCAAAGTAAGTTTAGGTTGTGTTTTTTTTACGTCTTAGATGCATCATTTTAGTCCAAATTAAATAATTAAGGCTCAAATAAAGTATAATATTGGAAATTGAGAAACATAAATAAAATAAATAAAATCAACATTTTACATTTTACAGTTAAATTAATGAACAACTCATTTTTTTTTACAAAATCACTTTTATTCTCCAAAGCTTTGATGTAGTAATTATTAGGGATGTTTTGTCACTAATTCAAGTATGATGTCACCTATTAATTTTGGGGTTTATGTTTTTGTGTTTGCTAAAATCACAATTTTGGCCACAAGGATTTTGAATTTATTCTTTTTGTGCTACAATCCCACAAGCGACAAGACTGATTTAGTTTTTTTTGTTTTTTTATTATTATTATGTAATTGTGGAATATTATATGTGATTAAGAGAAAAGAAAAACAAGAGAAAACAAAAAATAGAGAAACAAAAAGATGCAAGCATATGTTTACTTAAAAAAGACAACACTGTGAGTATGTGAGTTTTATATTGGGCAGAAAAGACAGGAAGAAGAAGGAGCATAAAGTTTAAATAAATCATAGTTTTTTCACTGTATAGTTTCTGTATCATGTTGTGCGTGCTCTGTGCTCTACGCAGGCTGCAGTTTCTGATTATTTACACTTTTGGAAGCATAAATAAACAACTGTCCAGTCAGGATGTCAACGTGGGACTCACAGGGGTTAAACTTGGGCTGCTCGTAAGCGTCCCATGATTTGGCTGTAGTTTTCACAGTGGCCTCACTTGTGTTTGCCAGTATGGGTTCCATGTTGGTTCTGAATGGGCCAACTGTGAATTGCACAGAACAGAAGTAGGCATGTCCATGTGGAACCATAAGGGTTAAATCTGGGCGATGTAGGTACTGAGTGGGCGTTGAGTTGAACTGGGCAAATTTTGCAGGTTCCACATATGAACCTGGCTACGTGAACCCCATGAGGGATCTAAGTGGACTGCCTGAGCAAGAAAAACAGAGTTAATTTAAACAGACCATGTGGGCTGGCTAAATAGGCCCAATGTTGGCCACCTGCTGAAACCCAGAGAGAACCAATATGAATTCCATATGGGCAAATACAGGTGGGACCTTTATCTGTTGCCCAAATGTAACCCCACATAGACGTGCTGGCTGGGTAGGGATAATATCCTAACTTTATCTTAGTAAATTATCCTGAAATTGTTCAGTCTACATTGAAAAAAAATACCTTAACAGACGTCATAGCAGCTCCAGTCACCTGAGAGAGGGACTGTTTTGTAGGCATTTCATACAGAAGAAGCTAAGTTACTAAGCTAAGTTACAACCAGTATCACTTTTACACAGTTGCATTTGTGTAATGGATGAACATCAATATTGACAGAGAATGTTCCCTTTCCTCATGAGATTTAAACATTCACAATCAAATTAAGCAAGAACAAAAGAGCAAGCTGCTAACACATAATGCTACGTAGCATCCAGTGGCTAAGTAGCAAAGCCACTGGATGCTACGTAGCATCATTAGTATTGATTTAGCACCATGTTTCTGTCTTCTAAAGTTGAATTTCTCCCTATTTATGATTACCACAGCTACTTAGAACAGAGTAGATAGTGTTAATATCAGGAAATAAATTACATAGAGGTGAATAAAAAATCTATTTGCTATAAACTAAAACAATAAGCTAAATACAATATGCTAAATTTGTACAGTGGGATTTGTTTTCATTCTGTAAATATCAGGCATGTCAGCACAAAGTTAGACATTCAGTGGAAATGCTGATTAATTCAGTTTTAAAGAGGTTTAAAAAAAAGAAGAATTATGGTGAAAATGTCAAACATGGATATTACTACCTGTGGGCAACCACTTGACAGCTTATCATCTTTTATTAGAAGAGAAAAATCATTACCTCAGGCAGCAGCACCAACAGAAACTATGTGCATGTCGTTTATAATTTTTATCTGCTGTAAAGGGATGAGATGGTATAATTATGAAGCAGGTTCAAGCACGACATTTGAGAATGCTCCCTAATAACAAAAATTTTAAAAAAGCCCTGACTTTATTGGTTAAATATGAACTTTTCCAGTGCGGTCTTGTTGTTGTACGTGGATTCCGGCATTTTTTCCAAGTCCCAGCAGGTCGAGTATTTCAGAGGGGATTTTGAAAATATGACATATTAAACAGGGTCACAAAAAAAGCAAATTTATCAAATTAGGTTGTAAATTCCTGCATGCTTCCTTTTAATTCCCCCACTCTAGGTGATCTTTCTCAAAGTGCAAGCGGTTCAGGTGGAAGAGCTGCAGCAGGAGGGTCAGGCAGCACCAGCAGATCAGTTCTGATCACATCCAGCAGCTCCCATCAAGGTGGATCTGGGGCCAGTAAGGGTTCTGGGGCCATCAGTGTCACCACTGTAGGCGCTTCCTCAGCAGGATCCTCAGGTGGAGGTGCATCAGGGGGTGTTGGGGCCTCTGGGGCAGGAGTGGGGTTTGGAGGAGCTGGAGGGGGGTCCTCCAGTATGTCATATAGTTTTGCAAGTGGTGGCAAAGAAGGAAAAAGGGAAGGAGGTTTGGGTGCTGTAACTGTTTCCTCAGTGACCAAGTCCAGTCACACCTCAGGAGGTTCTGGGGAAGTGAAAAGAGGATCATCGTCATCTGCAGTTGCTCATTCACTGCCTACAAAGGAAAAGAAGAGCATCACCACCATGTCAGCGGCCCTATCAGAGGTCTTTGATGGTTAGTCATGAGCCAGAGGTTGTACTCTGTGCAGCTTTTCACAAAATGCAAATATTCATGTAACCTTTATTTATTTCAGACAGCTCAAGCACAAATTCATCTCCTGAGTACAACAGGAAAGAGTATGGTAAGTTAAAATGCCTGGGGAGGGGGTGGGGGGGTTGTTCAACTACAAGTAAAGGTCTTGGAGTTTGGATGACCTGTGATGTTTTTGCAGGCAGTTCAGGTGCAACATCAACTTCTGCAACGAGAGGAAGAACTCAGAGCCGAGGTACACTGAAAACACTCCCAGTATAAGAACAGTATTTATTAGCAGTGGTTACTAAAAGAAATAATTGGAGAGGTTTAAATTGAAATCTGAAATAATTAATCAAGACATCTTATTGGTTTTGTTTATTTTTAGAGAGTGAGATCAGAGCCAGGCTTCAGAGCGCCTCTCCTCCTGCAAGATGTGAGTCCAGCTCATCATGGATCTGGACCCGACAGCAGTTCAGAATTCCCCTGTTTAGTCTTCATGTTGCTGAATTGGGATTGTCTTCTGTGTTGAAGGGACGGAGCTAGATGATGTGAAGCGTCTACTGAAGGGAAATCGCTCCACCAGCACCAGTCCCACTACATCCCCCAACAACACACTGCCAATCCCCAAGAAGGCCAGTGTGGAGACCAGGACCATGTCCGAAGCCTCCACAGGTTCAACCATTCAGCTGCACAAGATGAACACTTTTCATTATTAAGGTTTCCTTTTTAAGAAACGAATAAAAAA
Organism: Telmatherina bonti; assembly: GCF_933228915.1. NCBI lineage: Eukaryota > Metazoa > Chordata > Actinopteri > Atheriniformes > Telmatherinidae > Telmatherina > Telmatherina bonti. Next base: position 14,544,049 of record NC_136621.1, read on the forward strand.
TTTTTTTTCTGTTTCAGACCAGTATGGGAGCGTTTGGTCTGGAGATGTGAGCAGTGGCTACGGTTACAGTACAAACCCTAACAACTATTCTGCCACTTCCACTCTGTACCAGTCAGGTCAGTCATGTAGAACACCCAGTAAAACCACTAAAGTAGACTGTTTATGCTTTAACAGTCTCTGCAAAAAGAGTTGGAGATAAATCATATATGGCATGAAGCAAAGAAAATCTCAAATATTTGTTCAGTCGTGTAGAGAAAATTTTATAGAGAAAAATCTAAATATTTGAATTTTGTTTTCCTGAAAAAGATCCAACATTTTGGCTTTAAAAAACAAAAACAATAACATCAACAACAAAAAATAAATTAATTAAACACATGCATGATAGGTTAATAGGTCACTCTAAATTGCCCCTAGGCGTGAGTGTGGTTGTTCGTCTCTCTGTGTGTGGCCCTGCGATGGACTGGCGAGCTGTCCAGGGTGTACCCTGCCTGTCACCCAAAGCCAGCTGGGATAGGCTCCAGCTTCCCCGCGACCCTGAATTGGAATAAGCGGTTTGGAAAATGAATGAATGAATTTACTTTAGCTGTGAAAGTAGGATTAGGGATTTTTTAAATATAAACCTTAAATGATGACAAAAGTTTAAAAAATATATTATTGGAGTTTGCTTATGTTGGAAAGAAAGCAACAAATAAAGGAATAAATATAAACAACATTTTAAAAAAAAAATTTTATTTAAAGATTTTGTTTATTTTTATTTTAAAAGACATTTATGAGACAAAAAAAAAAACATGTTTTTTAAGATGAAAGCTCTCTTTCATCGTAAAGAAAGAAAGAAAGAAAGTTACAGGTTTATTTATGGTGCCGTGAAAACGCAACCAAGAACCGATGAGTTTTTTGTTCTTCAGTAAATATAATAAGAAAAGCAGTAAAAAGTGCATAGACGAAGTAGTTTGGTAAACAAGAATTTTGTTTAGACTTTTTAATCTTCATCACCGTAAAAAAATTTATTTGCATCAGTAAAACTGAAGACGTTAAGATGCACGAATCAGCCTGTTTCTGTTCTGTTGTGTGCAGGAGTCCAGAACAACCTGAGTCTCGGTCCTGCCTCTCTGAACGCCGGACTGTCAGCCAGCAGCTCCGGTGAGCCTCCTGTAACAGCAACCATTTCACACCATCAACATGATACTGAGGCCTGATAATCATGTACTTTTCTCTACCTCAGTTCCAGTGTATGGTGTACAGAACAACCTGGCCACCTCCAGTCCAACAGTCCTTTCCCCGACTGGGGCCCACCCACCGATAGGTACACCTGAGAGACAAGGAAGAAAGATATTTCTCCTTCGCTGTTGCAGAAAACTGATGAAAATTAGCGCTGTCAGACTTCAAGTTGTGAAAATGTCTTTAAAATTCAACACATGCTCATAAAAGTGTGGGTGTAATTTATGATTTTGCCTGTTCACAGTTTATGGCGTGCAGAAAAACGTCTCTGGAATCAGCACAACAGCAGGTGAGATGACAGAGCCATCGCACACAGAATTATGCAACATAGCAAAAAAAAAAAAAAAATTATGTAACATTGCACTTAAATAAGCATAAATCTTTTTCTCATTTCAACTTTCTGATTTTGTCCCATTTGCCAGTGAGGTCAAGCAGTCCTGCCAATCACGAGGCTTTGGGAAAAGACTTTAATTTTGTGATGATAGAGAAGGAAAATGCTCCTGTCAAGAAGGAGACTGAGCGGCTAGTCATGGCCAAAGACACTGGGAAGCAGTTCATGCCTGCTGCACCCACCAGTATCTCAGGTACCTCTGCATATTACAGCTCCTACAAGCACCACTAAGTTCCCATCACATGACCTGACTACGTTTTGTTACACCTACGTTTTCCAAGACAGAGGTGCTTTTTCTTTTGGGGAAATAGTCTTATTAACCTCAACAACTCATATTTTATTCCAAATTGAACATAAACAACACATCAGATATTGAAATCTGGACATTTTACCATACATTCATTTATTTTCCCAACCACTTAGTCTGATTAAGGGTTACGGGGAAGCTGGAGCCTATCCCATCAGTCTTTTGGGCGAAAGGCAGGGTACACCCTGGACAGCTCGCCAGTCCATTGCAGGGCGATATTTTACCAGTTCATGGGAAAGATAAGCTTATTGTGGATCTGATAGACGCAACACATCTGAAAAAGTAGTTCTGGGATGACTGAGAAGTGCAAAACAGATTTACAAAAACACATTTACAAATTTGAAAAACAAATGTATATTTTATACACAGAATACGTTTGCAAATTTGCAACAAACTAAGCTTGAGGAAACAAATTTACCAAACATTAAACACTTGCACAAGTGTCAAAACAAATCTACAAGTGGTAAAACAGAAGTACAAATCCCGACAGACAGTGCTTTCTGGAAGGGTTTCTGAGTTCATGCAATAACTGGCCCGAAGATCACCAACATCCAGCCTTGTGCCTGGCATACAGAGTTTCCTTCTAATTCTCAGAAATGTTTTGATATTAGACACTGTATGTGGTGTCATCTTCAAAGTAGCTACAATTGTACATTGAGGGACATTTTTCACAGTTTTTTTTCACAATTTGAAGACCTAATTCTTCATCGATTGAGAAATCAATTTATATCTAAGACACTCTGCCTCTCTGAAATGCTCCTTTTATACCCCTGTTACTGATCCATGGCATATCAATCAAATTAATTTTACATGCTCCTCCAGTTGCTTACAGTTTGTTCCAGTTACATTTCCTGCCTTTTGTTGACCCTTTTCCGATGTTTTAGCAGATGTCTTGCTGCTATCAGACTCACCATGATCTCATATTTTTTCCTATAAAATGCTAAATTATCTCAGTTTCAGCATCTGATATATTGTTAATATTCTGTTGGGAATAAAATTAGGATTGATTAGATTAGTAAATCATTGCATTCTGTTTTCATTTACAGTTTACAAAGCAACTTTTTTTATAATGAGGTTTCTACATTATGTTGGATTTTATATATTATTTTATTTGCTTGTGTGATGGTTAACATGCCGATGGCCTTTTTAGTGTATGTGAGTGTGTTAACTACAGTAACTGACTTGCATGCTATATCTGTGTGTGTGTGTGTGTGAGAAACGATGAATTAGGTGTGTGTTTTTAATTCGGTTAGGCTACACACATGTTTATATTTAAATATTCCGTTATTATGTAAAGCTGTTTTGTATGAAAATACAACATAAATAAAATTTACATCGCCTTTTTTTTTTTTTTTTTTTTTTTTTTTTTTATGAAAACATTTTCTCATCTAAATCTAATGGGTAAGTGTGTCCTAACCTTTTGGTAGTTTGTATAAAAAGCATAATATAGCTATACTGTAAAAGCCATAGATCATAACTATATCTGTTTAATACATGCAAATACAATAAGAAGAAGATAAAACAAGGTGCAGAAGTGAGAGGGACATGCAGTTTGTGTTTCAGTTGTTGTGAATAAATGACCCGGACATGTGTGTTTGTAGGGAGCTACTCTGAGGACTCACTGAAGCGAGAGAAACAGAAGCTGTTGTCCAGCACTGCGGAGGAAGGAACTGATGCTAAAAGTAAACAGACTCTCTGTAAACTAGCACATACAAATCTGTTTAACACCTAATTCTTCTTCAATTCCTCCTCAAAACCTTCTCGTAGCTTCAACTCTGAAAACTGGAACAAAAGACAAAGCCACCTACGCAGGTACTCTTATTTACTGTCTTCTGGAATAAGTCAACAACGATGCTGATTAACACTTTAAACAAAATATTCTTGTGTTTGTTTCTCAGAGATCCATAAAGACGAGTCGAGCCTCGGTGTCTGCTCCTGCTGCAGCTGGTGGAAGTGGCTGCTGGGCCTCCTGCTCTGCCTGCTGCTCCTCCTCGGGCTCCTCTGTGGACTCATCGCTTTGGGTAAAATGTCTTTTTCTTTTAGGTTAGGTGTGTAATGATATAGACAACCATCTTTAAAGCTGATCTCATTCTTTCTTCTCACAGGTGAAGAGGTGAAAAACCTCAAGAAACGCGTCGAGGACCTTGAAGTCGTCGCTGGAACTTTATCTGCCAGGACCAGCAGACTGTCAGCCTCCTCCGGCGTTAACATCTTCGACCCGTTGGACTCTAATTTCGTGGACACCAGTTTGTCCGGCTCCACCATCACCCGCTCTGAGAACGGTATCAACCTTGGTGCGACTGGAACGGGAGGAGGCATCGGGACTAGTCCGGGAGCAGACAGCGCCACCCTGCAGAGGACTGTGCAGCAGCTGGTCAGGGCTGAACTTCACTCCAGCTCTGTGAGAGGTAATAAAGTAAGAAGTCCTGCTCCCAGAGAAAACCAGCTCAGTTATGACTGAACTTCTTGGATCCTTTGTGTGTTTTTCAGAAACTCTGGCCTACTCTCTGAAAGGTGAACGAGGAGAGCCAGGACCTAAAGGTATGCTTTCATATTTGATGCAGCAGTTTTTGGATAAATTGTTATTATGCAGTATTAACCTGACTTTCCACACAGGTGATCCAGGACAGCTTGGACAGAAAGGTGAGGACTTTTACAGCTGAATGTTGCAGAATCTGATTTGCTAAATTGGAACCGGCTGCTGAGATGTGATGTTTTTCAGGTGAAAGCGGATCTCCCGGCCAGCCAGGTGAGACTCAGAGGCTTTTATTGCCCAGACGGCTGGTGACAAACTCACTCTTCACATGCTTTTTCTAAAGGTCCTCCTGGTCAGATGGGACTGGATGGACCAAGGGGACAGAAGGGAAGTGCAGGTATGTATCAAGTTAGATCTTAATTAAGGCAGCATGTTAACAGAAACACGAGGAAAAAGATGATCTGCTTTCTACTTAGGTGAACCAGGTCCAGAAGGACCTCCAGGTCAGAGGGGTCGGGAAGGACAGATGGGTCCCAGAGGAGAAATGGGACCACCTGGTGTAGGAGAGAAAGGAGGAAAAGGTTATAACAGACACATTTATGTGAAACTGAAAGACACAGGATTTTGGTTTTTTTCTGTTTTTTTACATTTTGGTGTTGCTTTTGACAGGATCTCAAGGTGAGCCGGGACATCCTGGTTCTGCTGGTGCTCCTGGACCTGTGGGTCCAAAAGGTGAAGTCTTGATGGAAATATGTTTTATATAAGATTGAACCAAAAAAGACCACACAAGTGGCTTAATCATGTAAAAAAAAAAAAAAACAGTCTGATTGTTCTTGTTTGCTTCAGGTGCTGTGGGAGATCAGGGCGCTCCAGGAATACCAGGTAAAGACTCAGATCTTATCAGTACTAAGTCTGTTGAGGCGCATCGACTGACAAGCCTTTCTGTGTTAAATACCTGAAAACAGGTGCTCCTGGTCTGAAGGGCTTCTCTGGTGAACCTGGAACTCCAGGAGCTAAAGGTAGAAGAAAAGTTTATAATACTTAATCGTCAAAACTGTGTTTTTACACCGACTGGAGACAAAACTGGTCTCAAGCTTTTCCAGATCACAATCAGTCAGTTAAATAAATTACAGTGTTTACTTCATCAGCACTGTTATTTAAATGTGATGCAGGTGACCGTGGAACAGCAGGACCCCAAGGGATTAAAGGAGATCACGGAGAGCGAGGACCACGTGGACCAGCAGGTGTGTCCCTCAGATGGTCCAAAAACCTGATTTGGATTCAAGACTCAGGATTTCACATTACCAGTGAATTTACAAAATCAAATGATAAAGATCACAGCTAAGGCAGGATACATTCTGAAAAAATGCACCTAATGTGAATTTGTGTTTTTTATTATGAAGTATAAAACAAAGAAAATAAAACAAAAAAATGATATAAAAAAAAAAGAAAAAAAGAAAAGAAAAATATACATTTAAGATAGTTAAAGTATAAAACTGAATCAAGTTATACAAAAAATACTTTATTCATCCAAAGTGGAAAAGTCTAAAAATGTAATATAATGAATTATTTAATACTATTATTGATATAATTATATATAAACATAAATGTACATAAATCTTTCATAGCTGTTGTAAAAAGAAAATTAATAAATACAATCAAATATAATATTATAAATGTGTCCTATGTTAATAGAATACATATATATCTGCATATATTTACAAAATTAGTGAGTATTTAGAAAAATATCTACATAACACTCCCAAAGTTTTTACAGATCAAGAAAAAGCTTTTTTGTTTTTGTTAAAGGTGAACCAGGACAACCTGGACTACAAGGGCCTGCTGGAGCTAAGGGATCTAAAGGCAGTGGAGGTGAATAGAAATCTGGATTTTCTTCTCGGAGGAAGCGCTGAAGAAAATTTGACCCATCTGTAATTTTATGTGTTCAAACAGGCGAAGCAGGTTCAATGGGACTTCCTGGTGCGAGAGGACCACCGGGACTTCCTGGAGATGTTGGTCCTCCAGGTACAAACACTTTTGTCAGGTTGCTTTTCTCAAATCAGTTTGTCTGATATCAGATGAGGATTTTTTTTTATTGTAAATTTTCTCTTTAAATTTAAAAACTCAGCATCTTTAAACTGGAATAAGTTGTATAGAAAATGCATAATATACAAATTTCCTTTTTTAAATGTTACATGCTATTTGTTCTTATCTCCAGGTCTTCCAGGTATACAAGGACCCCCAGGTTAGAGAAAGCATCAGTATTTACTAGAGTGAAAAAAGGTTAGAATTAATACATTTACATCTGTTTTCTGACACACTGTTTGTCGCCATCGCAGGAAATCCAGGACTGCCTGGTGTTAAAGGTAACATTGTCTGTTCTTTTTCCAATGAACTTGACATTTACAACAACTTAACTTTTGTTGATATATATTGAAATAAAGAGCTGCCCAGTGGCATAGTAGTTTGCACGGTGGCCTCACAGCAAGAAGGTGGCTGGTTGCCTTTCGCCCAAAGACTACGGGGATAGGCTCCAGCTTCCCTGCGACCCTTCATTAGGTTAAGCGGTTAAGATAATGAATGAATGAAAGGATATTGAAATAAAATCTCATTTAACTGTCAAATATTGCGCTACACTGGAACTTTGTGACTTCAAATCTGAAGAGATGAAAGCCTGTGTGGTAGCATCCATGGCCATGCTCATGGACACATGATAGTTCTGCTGGGAAATTTATGGTTATAGCATGCTTGTAACATGGACCATTTTTTATTTAATTTCCCTTTGGTTTTATTTTAAGATGAATTAATATTATGTCACTGAGCTTACTGGGTTTTTACTGAATATTTTCATATAAAACAGCTAACAGGTGCTTCTTCCTATGATGTCCTCTACTGTTTGATTTTGTGCTTGTGTTGTTCTCACACTCATATGTAAGTCGCTTTGAATAAAATCGCTGCTAAATAACAATAGCATAGAATAGAATAGAACAGAACAGAATAGAATAGAATAGAATAGAATAGAACAACATAGAATAGAATAGAATAGAATAGAATAGAACAGAACAGAAAAACAGAATAGAATAGAATAGAATAGAATAGAATAGAATAGAATAGAATAGAATAGAATAGAATAACCATCCCACGGCTGCTCTACCTGATTGTTGTTTTCCAAAAACGACAAATCCTACAAAAAACAAGCAACACTCTTTCTACTCTGTGGTCATCCTTTGCTGACGTACATCCTTCCTTACAAAATGGCCAAGATTATCTCCGTCACTAGAAGCGTATTTGTTGATGATCACTCTCACCTACATGTTTTACTGGTAGCGCTATGCTTTGTGGTGGTCATGTATTCTACAGCGCTGGTTTGTCTGTCTGTCTTTCTGTTAGCAACAGAACTCAGAGAGTTATGGACGGATTGGAATGACATTCTCAGGAACCTCGGAAATGGAAAATCGAACAAGGGTTTAGGGGTGATCCGGATCAATACCTAGATACAGGAATTTTTCAGTTTTGCCATTAGAGCTTCTGACTTTTATCATAATGTCCTCAATGATTAGCAAAGATAAATGAATAAAAAATGACAAAAAGCTTAAGGTCTGCGCTCTCTGAGTGCTTGTCGTATTGGTCAGATGACTCCCAATCGGAGCTGAACAGATTTATCAGGGTGTCATTTGACTGATTGGTTTAAACCTCTGGACTGTTTCCAGAACAGTTTATTTTTCATTGATATTCTGTTCATTACTTCCCAACTTTACAAAGCCCCACATTTAGACTTTTTAGTTATTTTGGAACTATTTTTCATATGGATACATGGTAACATGATGAAATCAAATATTTAGTCATTTTTTGTCATTGATCACATTGAGAGAAATGTACTGATCCACAGTTAGAAAGTCCAGGCGTCTCCACCATGAATTTAAATATCAGCCCATCTTTAGTTTCTGTGTGACTGGTGAGGGTACAATATGTTGTTTCTTAGTGAAATGTAAGTTGATCTGGTCTTTCAGGTGACCCAGGATCACCCGGTAAAGTCTTTAGCTCAGGTGAGAAAATCAACACTTTTGGTACACTTGACTTTCATGTTGGGAATAGTGGCATGTCATAACATTAAACTGGCATGTTTAATGTGTTTCTAGTTGGTTCTGATACTGTGGCCATCCCTGGACCTCCAGGACCAGCTGGGCCTGCAGGTCCTGCTGGAGCTCCTGGTCTGTCTGGTCCCATCGGGCCTGCTGGTCTCCCCGGACAACCAGGTAAAATCGACCTTTTGATCGAAGAGAAGCGCCTGAAATTTACCAAAAACTTTCACATAATGATTTCTGTGGTTTTATTATTTAGGTCCAAAGGGAGCAACAGGAGAAAAAGGAGAAAAGGGTGAAAAGGGAGAGAAGGGGGAGAAAGGGGAGAAAGGAGAGAAGGGGGAGCAAGGTCAGCCTGGAAAGCCAGGTACCAGCATCACATCAGATTCCGCCAGCGCCACCAACAGTGAGTTCCTACATGTCTCCTCTTATGTGCTCTTATTGCATCCAGTGTTAGAATCTTGAGTAGCAATGCTGCAACTTTATGATGTCTTTCCAAACAGAACTTTCCACAGTGGTTGGACCTCCTGGTCCACCTGGACCTCCAGGACCTCCTGGAAAGCCTGGTCTACAAGGACCTCCTGGTATGCGCAAAGAGTTTAGTGTTAAGATCACATCTAACTGCAGATAATAAAAATAAACAAATTATGGTCTTACTTCATTTTAGGAGAAGAAAAAGAGGGTCCTCCAGGTCCTCGAGGTCCTCCTGGAGAGCCAGGTAACCAAAATTATTGCTTGAATGGCAGAAAGGTAGATAAGTTAATCCTCAACATATAGAAAAAAATTAAACTCTGTCAAGATAGAAAATATTAATTTGCTCAATTTTTCCATTTCTATCTTTTATTTACATATTTGAATTTTCAAATCTATCTATCTATCTATCTATCTATCTATCTATCTATCTATCTATCTATCTATCTATCTATCTATCTATCTATCTATCTATCTATTTTTTCTATCTATCTATTTTTTCTATCTATATCTATTTATCTATCTATCTATCTATCTATCTATCTATCTATCTATCTATCTATCTATCTATCTATCTATCTATCTATCTATCTATCTATCTATCTATCTATTTTTTCTATCTATCTATCTATCTATCTATCTATCTATCTATCTATCTATCTATCTATCTATCTATTTTTTCTATCTATCTATCTATCTATCTATCTATCTATCTATCTATCTATCTATCTATCTATCTATCTATCTATCTATCTATCTATCTGTCTAGCTGGCTAGCTGGCTAGCTAGCTATCTGCCTACACATAGCCATAATTAAGGGACAACATACTGTATGTACGGTATACATGTACAGCATACATATATACATACATACATACATACATACATACATACATTCATACACACACCTGACCTGAAACCATGTTCCGTTGTCTCAGGTATTGGTGTACCCGGTCCTCCAGGTGAGAAAGGGGAACCTGGCAGCTTTATGCCCAACTCAGGTTGGTGAAAGAAATAAATTAAAATTTGAATTCAGACCAACAACAGACCAACAACATCTCCCTCAGCTCCTGATGTGTTTATGTAATTATTGTGCATTTGTTTTCTTTCTATGGTTTAGAAAGCTTCTTCGCTGGACCACCAGGACCTCCAGGACTTCCTGGCCCACAGGGTCCACCAGGTAGTCTCATATTTCTTCTGCATTTGCTACATAAAAACACAAATATAATCAGGCAGCTTTCTGAAAGAAAGAGTTTCAGGTGCTCAGAACTTTAATTTGTTCTGTTTAGGTAATGATGGACCACAAGGATTCCAAGGTGAGAAAATTGTCCAACACTGGAAATTAGAGAATTTTTTTGTTGTTGCTTTTTTACATAATTTTCCGATAAATTATGGCCATCATTCTGGCTGTGTCACAGCAAAAGGGGGACTTTTAGGAACATCAAAATTCCAATTTAATATTTTCAAAAGGTCAAGAGAACACCAGGTACAAATTAATATTGCATCTATTTGTCACTAATTTTTAGTATATTTAAGAATAATCTTAAAAACCCTCTGCCAACAATAACTTATTAGACGGAAAACAGATTTTCTTTTCTCACAAAAAAATTAAAGAGCATTTTTATTCTTCTAATGACCTGAGCAGGTAGAACATTGAGGTGATCCACAGTGGTTAAAAGCTAAAATCAAATTTTAACAAACATTTTGACTTTGAATATCTTTTTCTTCCCAGGGGAACCAGGGCAACCTGGTCTTCCAGGAAGTCCAGGGGAACCAGGTGTTGGTAAGTCCACAAACTGTAGATAAGATAGATTCTTTTAAGATTAAACTGCTTAAAGCTTTGGTTTCAAATAACTGGTTTCTATATCAGGTTTCCCAGGTCCACCTGGACCTGAGGGTCCACCAGGCCCACAGGGTCCACAAGGACCAAAAGGTATATTCCACTTTGATGCATTGAATAACATTTTTTTAAAAATACATTTCAAGGCCTCTGTTAATTTTATTTCTCCTGTTTGTAGTTCAGAAAAAGTTAAATTTACTTATTCTTTTCACATTATCCTTGTAGGTAATGATGGAGCTCCTGGAATACCAGGAGCTGACACTGGTAAAGCTAAACTTTAATTAACTAATCTCTATTCATACAACCTCTTAATGTTTTTAATGAGAGGATCTGTAGCTGACAGCACTCAGGGAATCCGTGTTATAATTTCAGGTAGCTCATATATTCCTGGCCCACCAGGCCCGCCTGGACCACCTGGAAGTGCATCGGTTGATGTGGGCCAGTATGTTGCAGAATACCTTCAGAGTAAGCATTGCTCTTGTTTGTACTCACATATGAACATATATGGATGAATCAAAATGCTGAGGCAGGTTAATCTACTGTGATCCACAGGTGGCAGTGTCAGGCAGTATCTGGCTGGTCCTCCTGGTCCTCCTGGTGTTCCAGGGGAACCTGGCCCCCCTGGACATTCAGAAGATGGACTAGTGGATGACATTGCCAGTCGCGTTATTACCTACATTCAGAGTATGACCAGTTATAAATGGTTTTTCCATCTCTGATAACACAAAACATAAAATGTCAGCTGTCAGTGCTTTAACTGGTCTATCCATCCAGGTTCAGGTTCAGGAGCTCCTGGCCCTCCTGGTCCACCAGGAAGCATCTCTGTCAATGACATCATCAGTCTACTGGCACGTAAGTGAATTTAGATTCAGTGGAAAGTTTTTTTATGAAAAGAAACTGTGGCAGAGGAAATGCCGTGTTGGAGAAATCAAGCTAGAAAAGTGTAGAAATGAATCTGTGTTTTTAATCGAGGGTAAAAATCAGAATCTGTTGTTTAAAAATCTGTTTTTGATGCTTCCTCTTGACTCTGATAACAACTCTTGATCAAACACACTGATTGTCTTGGAGTTCATCTTTGAATAGCTTTTTGACTGTTAACAATTTGTGTCCAGGAGAGGATGTGAGGGCATTTGTCGTCGGCCCTCCTGGACCACCAGGACCACCTGGAGCGCCAGGCTATGGCGGCTACAGCTTTAACACCCAGGAAGTCGCTGACCGTGTCTTCAGTCTCATAGGCGGTGAGTCTTAAAGATGGTCTCACTTGTGACCTAAAGTACCATAAATGTGGTCAGCTGTTTTTGACTGGACCCTTTCTGTTGCCAGAGAGAACCGGGGTGGGTGCCCCTGGACCACCTGGCCCTCCTGGACTTCCTGGACCTCCTGGAAACTTGTTAGCAAGTAAGAAACATGATATGAATGCAACCTCCCAAACAGACTTAATTTAGTCCTAATTTTTGACTGCATCTGGAAGTAAAAACCCAATCTAGGGATGACTTTGACGGAGACCCAGAACTGGTCCAATAGCTTGATGCTTTACCAGCACACTGGGCTCATGTTTGGGTCTAAATTTGAACAATTATTGTTTAAACTGAATCAAATCCGTGCTGACTCAACTCTGCAGGATCGTGTTCATTCTGAAACATCTGGGCTTTTCTCAAAGTAATACATTCTTGTTCTCTATTTAGCTGGGTTTCAAAATCTGGTGGGTCCTCAGGGACCACCTGGTCCACCTGGTTTTCCTGGGCCACCAGGACCAGTAGGACCACCTGGACCACTAGGATTTGGGAGTTACGTCAGCTCAGATATCCATGATTACCTGCAAAGTAAGTATTTCTTTTACTGGATTTTTTCATTTTAACATGAGCTGCATGAATGTTAATAACAATGTTTATATAAGAGTAGATATGAAATATGGCACATATGTAACCCAGGGGTCCCAGTAATTTACAAATTTATCCATAGTAATGTAAATATTTACATCAAACAAATATATTGCACAATATGAATTATTTTTAGTGTATGAGTATGAAAACAGTTTGGAATGATTACTTTCAGTACTTTTCCTGTTGTTGTCCACAATCCAACCCGTACTGCTGAAGGGTGAGACTGCGACACAGACACGTGAAAATGCTTCCCACAGGATCTCCAACACATTAAAGGTTGAAGATCCTGGAGAAAGGGTCCAGCAAGATACATTTTGGAAGTAAACAATTGAAAAGTTAAAACCCCTTTCTTCATACTCCCCCCCCGAAGCCACGCCTCCAAAGCAGAGAAACACACAATGATGTTGTCGAGGAGCTGAAGGAGGAGGGATAATTGGCATTTGACACTGACAGACAATCATTTAGATTGGACTGGTTAATACGATTGGTTGGTGTTTACTCAGTCCTGTTTGTTCCACAGGTAACTAAATCTTAATGTTTTATGTTAATTAATTGGCTGTGAAGGGTAAAAATATCATATAGTTTAATGTAATGAATACATAATGTAGTTGATATGATGTAAGATATAGTAAAAAAATTTCCCTAGAAAAATTTTCCCACCTATTTTAAACTTTTTTTCTGTGAATATTTGCTTTGAGCGATGTCTTGCCATCAACTGTGTCATCGGAGAGGTTTAAGTTTCAGCGCTGCGTTTTGTCAGGCACAACTTCTGCCGTAGGTTTCATGTGATGGTGAAAGTATTTTCTGCATTGGCCAAAAACCACAGAAAACCTCCAGGGCTTTTGACGATGAGGCTTTTTGTATGTGTCTATTAATTACCTCAATTCAACTAATTTCTTCCTAAAACAAAGAGTGGGCTTACCAACGTAACCACTAGCTGTTATCTGTTCACATTACAAACATATGTCTCAGCTGGGCTGCAGTTTGTGGGAAGAAACCTCGATAAAAATATTTTTAGATAACTTTTTTCTCTCTTTTCACCTTGTTTGGTTCTTTTCTCGCTGCTGAAAGGTGATTGACATCTGAAATGAGCCAGAATGTATCAAAGACCCTGGTATGGGGGTAATTTAGATTTCTTTTTTTTACAATTAATTAAACTGAAATGTTTTTTTTTCATTTTAACTTCTTTAATGACAAAAACACAAATTATAATAAAATATAATTTAAAGACAAACAACAAAGAAACAAACAAAAAAAAAGAAACAGAAAAAGTCTCACATTCACATTGAAGTTTAAAGACATGTAACCAGTAAGTTAAAGTTGTTCCATACAGAGTTGACAAATTAAATAATCCTTGTGTACCTTTCAAAGCATGAAATAGCAGACAGGAATATTTATAACCATAAACATTAAAACATTGTAATGTGCTTTACCAGACAATCTTAGTTACAATATTAACTCTCTTACAAGAATAGTAGATATGTCCAAACACATATATTGCAAGAAGGGTTCCATGTTTTATGAAAACTATGGTCTTTGCTGTGTAATTTGCATTTTAAATGGTCCATTGCAATATCCGATTATTACTCTTTGCCGTTGGCTCTTTGAGGGAACATTTTCCCGTTTAAAAGAATACATTTCTGAGCACAAAAAGTGAGTTTCTGATAAAGATTTCTCTGAGAATTGTCTGTAATGCACGTTTCTGATATGCCCAGTAATAAATGTGAAGGATGGTCCCTCCCATTAATCAACAGAAATAAACTGAAAATTGAATATAAATGTTGTCTTATAAACTTATATTCATATTTTAGTGAAATGTTTATTGCATAATTTTTCATTTTTGCATGAAAACAGTTTTAAGCTATATTTTTGCATTTTCTTCCATGCTCCGTTGAGTGTCTCCTCGTACCATGAGGGATATGTGTATCCCCATATTAGAAACAAGTGTGGTTGTGTAATTTTTATCCTGCAACTTCCTCATTTCCTTCCTTCTTTAATGTGTCTGTTTTGAAGAGATTTGTTGCTTTAACCTTTCTAAAACCAGCAGATGAATACAAACCTAAATCATTTGTCTTCTTCTGTGCTGCTTTTCTGCAGACGTTGCTGTCAGAGGCCCTCCTGGCCCCCCTGGACCTCCTGGACCCAAGGGTCCGCCTGGTCCAATTGGTCGACTGGTCTCCCTTACTGACCATACCAACAGAGAGATACTAAGCGCTGAGCTACAAGAATATGTCAGGAGTGAGTTTGAAGGAACTTGTTTGCAGGGAGAGGTTGAGTACTTCAAAACACAGGTTGTGACATTAACTTTGAGGGTTTGATTTGGTTACAAATACTATTATTTTTTGTCTGTTTTTCTAAGATGATGATGCTTCAAACCGAGCTATGTTCGGACAGCCTGGCCCACCAGGCCCTCCTGGACCCCCAGGACACAAGGGAGAGCCAGGTGCTGGAAGCTGGAGCCCAGATGCTGCTGAGTTCTCCAACATGGCCGTAAAAGTAACCGATTACATTAAATGTGAGCATCAGCAAAAATGAATGATCACTATCAGTCCATGATTTGCTGATGGAGAGGTTGTCTTAAAATTCCTCCTTTTTCTCTTTTATTCTGCAGCTCATGGTCTCCTGCATGACTTTGATCAGTACCACAATGGACGGGTCATCCAGGGACCTCAGGGGCCACCTGGTCCTCCAGGACATAGCTCCCACATGAACATCACAGATTTAATGGAATACGTGAAAAGTAAACAACATTTAAAAACAAATTAGAAAAAATAAATGAAAGTAGTTAAAAGATGTTAAAATGTGGATGTTTGTTCTAAACAGCACATGGAGCCATCATGGGACCGCCGGGGAGACCAGGACAGAAAGGGAACGTAGGACTCCCAGGAACAAAGGGAGAAAAAGGTACTTTATTTGTTGTATGCATATGTATGTATATATGTATATATATATATATATATATATATATATATATATATATATATATATATATATATATATATATATATATATATATATATATATATATATATATATATATATATATATATATATATAGTTTTAATATATATATGTATGTATATATATATATATAAATATGTATATATATATATATATATATATATATATATACATATATATATATATATATATATATATATATATATATAGATAGATAGATAGATAGATAGATAGATAGATAGATGGATAGATAGATACATGTGTGTGCATCATCCATCGTAACATAAAGAAATAAAAACAACTTCTTCCATCTTTGATTTCAAGTGAGCTATTTATGATAAGTTGGCACGTAGAGTTATGTCCTCTTGTTTTAACATGTTTTTCCTGTGTGGATGTGGATGCAGGTGAGAGAGGCTTTCCTGGACACGACGGACAAAGAGGACCAAAAGGTGACAGAGGTAAATTCTTGTTTTTCTTCATGAGGTCTGTTACACGGAGCAGGAAAAGGGGTTTAGGGAGGTAACCCTAGGTTTAACACAGGGTTCTCTTCCTACTGAGGTGTATCACCATGACAACTGATGCTGGAGCTAATTTATCCTCCTCTGAGCAGTTTAGGTTTCAAGGTAATCTGAACTTTTGTTTTATTTGGATTTTCTAATAAATATTTTCATTCTGGTTTTTAAAAATTTGTATTGTAATTAAATTTTTTTGTCATAATCAATACTGAACTTTATAAGTGTGCCTGCAGAGTTTCGGTATTCCAACCAAACTACTTTAAGCGTAATGTTCACATCTGATCTGAACTCCACCTTTCTCCCCTAAAATTCAAACATAAACAGAGTTAGAAAAGCTTTTCTTATCAATAATAATTCAACATCATCATACTGCAGAGAGCCATTTCCATTAAGCCAGATCACATTAGCTATCCTGAATATATTGAACCTGCTGTCCAGCTCAGGATCCTGATTTGTACCTTATGTTTTTTTATGGACTCTTTATCAGGTCCACCTTGCTTGTAGTAGGAAGGACCACATAATATCTTTCAGGACTGCCTTAATTCTTGTTGTCATGTCTTGTTGTCATGGTTTCAACAAGGTGTTGGAAACATTCCTGGGATTTTGCTCCATATTGACATGATAGTGTCACATAGTTGATGCTGATTGGTTGGCTGCACATCCACAATGAGTATCTCCTGGTCCACCCCAAAGGTGCTCTTTTAGATGGAAACCTGGTGACCGTGGGGACCAAAACTTATAAAATATCCACGCCACAAGAAGCCCGAAGCGTTGATCCCAGGCAGGGTGGATCCTAGGGGTGGGAAAATCGAATCGAAAAACAGGAAATCGGGATGTTTTTGCTTCGAAATTTTAAAATCGATTTTTTGTTAAAAAAAATGGATTTTCTTTTTCAAATAAATAAATATAATCCATTACAAAGTTTTGTCATTCTTATTGTTTTTATTGATCTTTTAACTTGTCATCTTGGGAATTATAACAGCAGAATGATGGTCTGGCTACTGTGTTGTTTTTCCAAATTGAAATGAAGAAAAATGACAAGCAAAAAAATAAGTTTTATACATTTTTTTTGCTTTTAATCTACAAAAATTAGCAATATCGAAGAATTGTGAGAATCGCAATTTAAATCGAATCGGCACCCAAAAAATGGGAATCAAAGTGGGACAAAAGCATATCGTTACAGCCCTAGTGGATCCATGCTTTTGTATTTTTTCCCCCTTATTCTGACTCCATCTGAATGTGGAGCTGAAATAAGAGACTCATCAGACCAGACATTGTTTTTCAGTCCTCTGCTGTCCCAGTGTGTTGAGTCTGTGGAAATTGTAGCCTTGCTTACCTGTTCTGAGCTGACAGGACCGACACCTTGTGTGGTCGTCTGCTGCAGGACATGGTTGGATGTTCTGTGTTTTCATAGTATTTACATATACCTTGGTTGGTTATCTGAGCTCCTAAGTTCCAAAACATTTCGGCCCACACAAACATTTCCTCTTTTTCAGACCATCCTCTGTAAACCTAGACATGGTTGTGTGTAAAAACCCCAGTAGATCAGAAGGTTCTCAAATAATCAAGAAAACCAAGCCACGTTTAAAGTCACTTAAATGTTTCTCTGTCATTCTGATGTCGTTTGTACTTCAACCTCAATCTTACCTACATGATCTAAATACAGAGTTGCCGCCATGTGATTGACTGATTAGACATTTATGTTAAGAAGCATTTAAACCTTATAAATTTAGTTGTAATATGTGATGAAGCAACAGCAGCACCAAGAAAAAGAATAAAAATGTTAACGGAAGCTTCTGTTGTGTTTCAGGAGACTTTCCTCTGATGACGACGAGGAAGAGGAGGGACACAGGTGTCTAGAGTCAAATCGCCGCTTTGTGGTGAATGAACTGAAGCGCAGCGTTCCTGCTGTGCAGCTGTACTTTTGTTTATAGTTATTCTCCAGCTAACATTGTAAAGTCCCAGACTGTGTGAAGCTCTGACTTCATTTGTGATCCTCGGTGCTGACGGGGGGGGGGGATTTGTGTGGTCATGTGTTTTTTTTGTCCTGTTTAATCATCTGATTATTTTGTAAAACTTCCTGTAGTTTCTGTCAGGAGACAGGAGAAGAGGAAATATTTTATTAACAACAAAATGAAAATCAACATTACACAAGTTTTCTAAAAACTATACATTAACTTAAAAAAAAAAAAAAAAAGCACAATGATTTTGATATGTTTCATTTTTACTCAACATTCTGAATTTATGAAGCAAAGCTGATTTGTAGTCTTAGTTTAGTATTTCTGAGAACCTTCAGCAGGCGGCGGATGAGCTTTTGTATAAATAGCTGCTGAGGTGTAGAAGGTGCACAGCACTCCACACATAAAAACAAACTCACAATAGCCAATCACAAAGAAACTGAGATGATCAATGAACCAATCAGAGATGGCCTAAACCAGTCAGGTCCATTTTTTTGTTGTATTATTCAGAATAAATCAAATAAAAAAGAAAAAAAGAAAAAAAGAAAATGAGTTGCTTTTGTTTTAGTTTGAATACAGCCACACAACATGAGCAGAATAAATGTTTATACGCTTCATACCTTTAAAGGTGCTTGTAACAGGTTGACAGTATATGTGGAGCGTTAAGGCTACAAGCTATGAATGAAACATTCTTATTGGTTGAACAGAAAAGCCGACAGGTCGATCCATCTGGTATCACAATACAAATACACAAGAAAAGTTCAACCTTTTTTGTTTTTTTTTTAGAGTCATCATCATTGTTGTGTCCTTCCTGTAGAGACTTCTCAGGTTTCTCTTCATCTGAAACCATTTGTGTTCGGATCTGAAGGCATTTTGAGGGAAAACCTCCCTAAACCTGCATAAAAGTCATGCACAAGATTATTTTAATGTATTACACCCTAAAACTACCACTTACAGACATGGAAGATTTCATGCATCCTAAGTCCTTCAAACCGGAAATACAGTTTTTAAAAAAAAAAAAAAAAAAAAAAAGCCAAAAGCAAACTGTTTCTAAGAAATACATTCGACTTTATAAACACCGTTTTGTATTTGAGCAACTGGGGTGGTTTGAAGTGCAAACATCTAAACAAGAGAACCGTTGAGCAGCAAACTGCTTGGATTAAATGTAAAAAACAAAAACGAAAAAAAAAAACATTTTCTACAGGCACTGGATTTTTTCTTTTTATATAAAAATACTTCAATCACCAAATGAAACTTAGACAGAGCTGCTTCGCTTCAGTGGTTCAAACCATAAACCTTTAATCGGTGGAAGATCGGCGTCACAGAGGAGAGCTGCAGAGTAAACGAAGGCAAGGTGGCGCCGGTCGAGTCTTCACCGTCTTCAAGCGTTGTTACATCCACGTGCATTTGTATGCATGTGTTGCCTAGAAACCGGTGGAATGGACGCTGGGGATTGGGTAGAACTTGGAGATGCGGCTTTGGGTGGAGGGGTTAAGGCACTCTGATTCACCGCTCATCTTGAAGAACACTTCCTGTTCCTGCAGCTTCCTGGCGAACTCCTCCTCCAGCGCCTGCAGAATGTGCATGCACAAAAAAGTTATTTAGACATGAATGTTTGTACGAAGCTGTGTGAGAGTCTCTGCAGGCTTCAGTTACAGCCGAGGCACAAGGAGATCTCCTCTGATTCTGCATTTGCTTTGACAGGAACTAAATGGTGGAAAACTGCTGGATCATCACTTAGGAAAATTTCTTCTCATTTATTCGGTTCCTCCTGGACCTGGAAACCGCAAACCAAAGTCTCACATGTAAATGTTTTTATGGATCTAATCTAAATAAATGAACTATGGATCTATTCTAAATAAATTAAAACTTTTTTTCTGACATGCATTTGTTCTTCCTGTTGTAATGAAAACATTTCTAATGGTTACTTTTGGGGCTTTCAGCCATAAAGAAGAGATTATTTGTTTCAAACTTTGCGTAAACCATCATGGTAGCAAAATAAAGTTAACACTGGTGAGATTTCATCAGAGGTGGAAGCATCACGGCACATGCTGCTGTGTTAAAGTGAGGATGTAATATCAATGTGCATGATTAACCCCTGCTTTTAATCCAGTACAATTACTTTGATGTCACCGGATTTATTCACAGGTTATCTCAGTAAGATCATATATCAGACCTGATGTAACACCCCATGAAACCACCACTGTTTCTATTACTGTTCTGTTACTTAAGCGGCTAAAAAGTCAAGACAACAAAAACAAACTTTTTGTCACTCATGTCAATACAGTTACACCTTTGGGTGCTGAACTGGTGCCAGAACATGAACCAGTCTGGCTTTCCACATCATCACGTTGCCTTCAGTGTGTTTAATTCACCGCAGCCACTTTATCTCCACAGATCAGAGTTTGTCTCATTTTCCAGCAAACGAACATCCTAACATCAGCAGTGGAAGAGGATAAACTTAGTTTTATTAAGCAGCTGGTGTTTGTGAATACATGCAAAAACCGTTAAATGTGACAGAAAACGCTTTCATGCAAATATCTGGTAAAGTGGGGACTGCACTCGGCAGGAAGATGAGAGGAATACGGAGCTCATGTTGAAGTTTCCTCCAGGCGTAGACAGATTAGACCCCACGCTGATATTATCAAAGGTTCAGTAGCTCTAGTTCTAGTCAAGCTCTAGTCAACTTTGCCCCCAGCTGGTGAGTCTGTGCGGATTCTGGGACCTGACTCGACTGTTTGGTGTTTAAAACAGAAAAAACTGGATATAAAGATAGACACTGACTCTGAAGCAGCCTCCCTGCTGTGAGAGTGGATGTAGCGCCGCTCAGAAACTCATGTATACATGAGAGAGGATGAAGTGGAAGGAATCCTGCTTCACCTTTTTCCTGGGCCTCAGTTTTTCCCTCCACTCCTTCAGCTCCACGCTGTGCTCCTCATCCAGTTCCTTCAGTTTCTGGGTCTCGTGTTCGATGAGCAGGTGGCACTTCTCGTTCTAAGACACAGGGAGGTAGTGTTATGATTAACCATTTTGTAATAAAACCTTACAGATGCTTTGTAAAACATTACAGGTAAATACAACAAGGAGAACTTTTTGTATTTCAATTTGTGAGGTTAAATTGTAGAATAGCTTGGAGGAGAAGCTCAGGGAATGTCCTCATGTAGCTCAGTTTAAAAAAAATATATAAGGAAATTATTTTTACAAAGGTGTATAAATGAGGAGGGCATTATTACTGGGTGTTACTATTAAGTTTTGTTATTAAGGCACTTTCTTCAGTTATGTATGTAACTATATGTATAGTTATAATGTTACAGAATATTGTTGTTAATGCTACAGATAATGATATATCATTAGAAATATGCTACTGATAGGAAGATAAGAAATGTATTAATAATGACTCCTGAGGGTGGGATAAGATAAGATTTTACTTCCTCCCGCTCCTTTTCGGATATGTAAAGAGAATATGTAGTTGTTATGTTTACTTTATCCATGTTATTCTAATTTTGTCTGTTTAATAATGTATGACTATTATGCGTCTTTTACATGTTCGAAATAAATTCAACTTCAAATCTTGTAGAAGTGTGGACCTGGAGCTGCTGCAGCTCTCGGATGTTGGCGTCACACTGCAGCTGCAGGTCTCTCATCTGGTTTTCATGTTTCTGATGTTGATGGAACCTCTCGTTCTTCTGTCTTCTTTCCTCCTGAGCTGCAAACTGAAAACACAAAGTTTCTTCTTTACAACCTGCTTCAATTTGTTTTTAATTCTTTCTTTTTCATGCATCTCACCTGCTTGACCTTCTCCCTCTCCTGCTCGGGAGTGATGGAGGCTGCGGTGATGCGGAGGCTCTTCTTGAACATGGCCATGCGCGTCTTGGCCTCGCTGCGTTGGATCTTGGGCAGTCGGGCTCTCTCCTGTGTCTGCTTGTTCTTCAACTCTTCGATGAGACGCTGGTTGTAGCGCTGCATCTGCTCCATCTCCTGCACAGAGAACAAGCCTCCAGTGATGAGTTTGTTTGGTTTTTTTTTTTTTTACTTTCCAGAAAACTAAAACACTCAAGCATAATAAACAGAAATGTTTAACCTCTGATGAAAGAGGAACAAGAGGCAACAGGAGATCCATGGAATAGAAAAGGTCTTTGCACATTAGGAAGCAGCAATCTTAACATGCAGCCCACCAAAATTAAAAAGACAAAGCTCAGCTAAAAGACTAACAAGCATTGATATCCAAAGCAAACAGTTCAAACCCCAAGCAATTCTATGGGCATGTAAGAAAAACATGAGAAGAGCTTTTGCCAATTTCTCTACTTTAAACAAACTACACAAACCAGGTGTCATATGAAAGCAGAGACTGCTGATTTAAAATATGTCTGTCTCATCAATGTGGGACAAAATCTATTGGAGCTAGTCGCCAAAGTCACAAAACATGTCTCGCTTTTGCTGTTTTGTAGTAAAAAAAATTTTTATTCCAACTTTAAAAAAAAAAAAAAAAAAAGCTGAAGTGTCTCCTATGACTGTGTCTGAAATGAATCATGATGGCGATGAAGGGGGGATTTATAGTGAACTATTCTTCCCTGTCCTCTTCACCCAAACCAGCCGAGGCAGATGGGTGCCCTCCGTAGCCGGAGTGAGCTTTTTTGGTTTCTCTTAGCTAGGCTATTTATTACGAAGTGACTGGAACTGATGAGTCTGTAAAGAGACCTGACATGACATTGTTGTGAAGCGGCGCCATACAAATAAAGCTGAATCAAAGTGAATTCCTTTCATATATTATTTTGGGCTTGGCTCAAAATAGGAAATTTGGCTTGTTTCTGGATCCTCATGGTGTTTATAAGGGGAATTTGGGGGTCCATCCCAAACTTATGGCTATTTACCTGTATTTACCTGGAAAATTGAAATAGCGTGCTGTCATGGTGTAGACCATGCCTCCTAGTGAGTCGGTGAACCAGAATGGCGAGTGTCCAAATACCTTTTTATAGAGCAGGTGGAATGGCATGTACCATGTGTAGATATCTTGAAGCGGTGTTTCCTGTTCATGTTAATGTAACTGATCATTTCTAAAGGATCTTTTTTTTATATGTATCTATTGAGCCATGTTGGAATGTTTTATAGCCATAGCTCATTTTTTTAGGCAAGTTGATGTAAGTTTTTGTGTCTGGGCGTTGCATTAATTGTAAGTGAATGTCAATTAATGTAGGTTTGTCTTGTAGGAGGGGCCTCCAGTATAAAGCTGGAGGAGAAGCTTCAGGCGCGAGAGAGCATTTTTGTTGTGATTGAGGAGTCATTAAATTTGACTTGTCCAGCTGCTTGCTGGTACATGGCTGCCTCATGGAGTTTTATTTGTGACTAAAGACAAGATGAAGTTGAAGAGCTGATCTTCCACATTTTTTCTTCTGCCACCACAACCAGCCTCACACCTGGGTTTATTTTTTAGCTTTTTCTTTTGCACAGTCTTCACCACACATTACCTCACTAATTCCAATTTAAACTGAGCTGCTTTAGTTGGATATGACGTTTACATTTTCTGCTGAGTTGCAGGTGAATTTACTCTGACACAGTAACACATACTTTATTCTGACTCTTTGTAGGAATCTCACATCACAGCTTTCGTTTGAGACCAAGATTATACATTCAGCACTTGTAGCTCAGAAGATGTACTTCATTTTGTGAAGTGAGGTTAAAAAGAAAAAGATCCCTTTTCAGCACCTTCTCGTGTCTCTTGAGTAGCTGGTGTCTCTGCATGAAGTACTGGTCCTTGAGCTGCTGTTTGAACAGCTGATGTTTCTCCTGCAGGTGGCGCTCTTCCAGCTCCCACATCGCAGCTTCCCGTGCTGTTAAAACAAAAAACAAACGACTTTATTAAAACAGAATCTTTACACAACTAGAAAATACATTAAAAGAAGATGATTTAACTGACATTGATGAGAGTAAAGAAAACTCAATTCTGACTGACAGGCATTTAACTTGGAAGTTATGTATGAATGAAAACATCTAAAACAATTTATCTTATAAAAAGTTAAAGGTCTCTTTAATAACAAAGCAGAAAGAATGAATATCAAACTAACAGATTCTGCCATATATGACCTACTGTGTTGAAGTTTGTAAAAGTTTGTAAAACTTTCAATTAAAAATGTCATGAATGGATTTCTCTATTTTACAACATAAAGGAGGAAGTACATAAATACTTCACAATACTACAAAATATTCAGGAAAGTTTAGAGAAAAAAAGAGAGTAAATATAATGTAAAAAGGGACAGAGTTGTGTGATAAACTAAACTTTTAGAACAGCTAATCTCTAAAGGAATTAGTGTAAGGAGTATTCTGAACACTGATATTAAAGCAGGTAAATATAATAATATCTTGTCAATTTGTTACATAAATTTATGGGTTTATGGTTTCCTTTTGTGCTCTGATGGATTAAAATAAAAACTGCCTTTATGGTTGGATACTACACTCCGTTAGCACATTTTTATTTCAACTTTTTTTTAAATATATAAATGTTTTGTATAGGACTTGTATATAAGACTTGTATGAGATCATTTTACTTTCTGCTCCTTATTATGCTTGTACAGTATTTAGATCAGCTATTTGTTTTCTGTTGTTTTGTCTCAAGACTAAAAAAATAAGCTAAATTTAGCTATATGAAGCAAACAAAGCTTTTGAGCTTTTAAATTATGTTTCCAGTAAAAATCTCTTTACAAGCGTAGCCGCAGCCTCTCGTGACTCGGTTCAGTTTGCATTTCTGAGAAGTGCTGATTGTGCAGCTCCTGGCAAGCTAAATGCAGGATTAAACCCAGGCACTGCTAACTGCCAGCAGGCTGCAACTAACAGCAGTCGAGCTGAAAGAGGCTGCGGCCACAAACCAACGCAAGTTGCTTTCAACTGGTTCAAGTTGATGCAGATGGGATCTTCAAATTGGGATTGAAGAAATAAAAATGATGCCAAGAGAATGTTTATTTTCATGCATAGTAGCAGAAACCTTCATGTAATTATTTCAAAACAAGGATCTTTTAGGAGCTCCTTCCTCAGAACTGAGGCCTAAACACTGTTTAACTACGAGTAAAGACCCCGGTGGGCAGGTGGTACATCTCAGATAATCTTTAAAGGTGGGGCTCGCAGTTTTGATCATATTTAATGCTCCTAGAATTTTTCAGGTTTCAATACCACCATAGGAGCATTTGTTACTGTTTAAAACAACATTTAAACCAATATTTGTTCCTGCTTCAATCATCTGAAAAATCACAGGGCTGCGATGGTCAAACGAGCTTCAGAATGAAAAGAGTGAGCGAGAGCTTTGCTTCTGAAGAGCTTTGCTTCACACCTGACTGTTTTAAAGCACAAATAAAAACACAAACATCCGGCAAAAACGTGCAGCCCCTGAATATTTCTCACCTCGGAGGAGCTGCTGCTTGTGATTGAGGCAATCTCTCTCGATGGTGGCGAGCTCGTGTTTGTGCTGCTGGATGATCTTCTTCAGGGCGCTGTCCAGATCCTGCTGCTGCTTCTGGAGGAACTCTTGCTCCTGCATGGAGATGGACGGATATCATTCATAAGACAAGGACAGGTGGTGTGTTAATTTCAGTAAAAAAAAAATGAACATAAAACTATTTTGGCACATCTCTGGTAGCCAAATTGGGTGTAGGACCTATTCTTGTTCACTTCCTGTTGCAAAACCTTTATCAAGACATTAAGTAGGTGGGACTTCTGAGGCCAGGAGAGCGCGTGTTGCGGTCAGGCTTCCTGCCAAGTTTCTGTCAAGCTAAGCGCAGCTTGAGCCGATGAATCAGACAGTAACACCTGGTATTAATGACTGTTTCACCTGCTTGTCAGTGACACTGATTTGAGCTCAGCTGATAAACAAAAGCAGGTAATTAAGACACCAATATGAAACACAGAGACACAGCACACCCGACTGAAGTGCAAATCGCAGGTCATCTCCTTCCAAAGCGTTATTCTGAAAATTTATGCTTAAAATCTTAAAAATGGTCTTTTTGTTGGTTTACAAGGTGCAGCCACTTCTAGCGTTTGCCAGCTGACTCTGGGACAGAAACTGCTAAGTGGAGTCTTCTTCTCTCATTTTAGTCAGTTTCTTTAAATCAGCTTGATGTAAAATATTCAACAGCTCACCTTGTTATGCGTGTTATTAAGTTCTGCTTTACGTCCTGCTCATGTCACCAGTAGAGTGTATGTTAACCTCTTGTTATTACACACTGATATCTCATAAAAATGCTATTGCAGCGTGAAAAACAGTAGCAGTTCTTCACTAATGTGGAAAAAACATCTAAATTTTTCGTTGCGAACTGCTTTTCAGCTCCCACACCTCCCTGTGTTCTAGCATTTTGCTGCTACATGGGAGCAAAATGAGCGATATGAGGAAAGATGTGAGCTGTAAGCTGCTCTTAGTTGTGTTTTTAGTGCTCTGTGGACACAGATCTGCTTTGTGCTGTTAGGTGTTGGAGAAGATCTAGTTGTGCCATTTCCACGGCTTATCAGCCCTGTTCCTTTGCCATTTATTTTTAGCAGCTACTGGTTAAGGCTAACGCGTGTCCACTCAGCACTGGAGCAATATCTCGTTTCAGCTCTGCCGTCTGTGTGTTGACAACATATTTGCTTTAATTCTTAAGTTTTCATGGGCATGTTTGCTCCAATTCTTTGCACTATTTGTTTGTATACTACAATTGTTGCAGTACACAAACAAGCAGCAATAGATAAGTAGGTTGTAAAAAAAACTAATGAACATGGTAAAATGAAAGAAGTCTGTGTATTTAATTTAAAGATTACAGAAAAAAATGACTGCAGCTTCTTGAAAGATGGTTTTAGCCTCCTAAACCTACATGAGAGTAATGAGTATGTCGCCCTTGTTTTGCCAATCCAAGAAAAACACAATACATCGTAGAGATGAAAGTAATATCGGACTTTGTCAACAAATTTGTCCTCAAAACTCATTCATTCATTCATAAAATTCATTTTCACTGCTATCCTGTGACTTTACATCTGGTCAAAATTGGTAAACACACTGTCCCCACAGGTCAAACACATGCTGTAGCATTGTGACGATATAAACACCAACAAATGCCACATTCACAAAGCTGCCATGATAAACATACATAAATAAAACAGGGTATATTCTCAGCCTTGGGGGGTTCCAGGACTGTTTTTCTGTCTGTGTATAAAAAACATGGCCATCTGTAGTCTCCTTGCACCGTAAATGAATTTCTCTCTTGATGGCTCTCCTGATTCTTGGCCTTTCCTGCTCTCGCTCACTCTCATTACGCTCTTAATAAACAGCCTGTGATCGGTCATTCATGTGTGTTTACACTATTGATCTTTTAGGCATCAAATCTTCAGTGTGGATCCATATTTCTCATCAAACATCTCGGCTTTTTGTTCCACATGTTCACTAAAAAAAACTATCATTTACTGATACTTCACTGAAGTTGTTCACCTGCAAGTTGCACTTTAACGTTTACAAAGGACCATGCAGATGTTAAACATCTGTAGGAAAAGAAAAGATGAGAACAGCATCAGCCTCCAGGTGCTTTACTGTGCAAGAAAAACATCTTTGACATCTTGTCTTACACTTTCAGAAGAACATTTAATCTTTGTGTGAGCATGAAAGAAATTGGTTGAAGTCACAGATCTGCTTCAAAACACTTGTTGAAAAGAAAGAGAGGAGTCCTCCAATGAGAGACAGAAGAAAGAGGCCAGGCTCCAAACCTGAGGAGGTATCAAAAACCACACAGAGCTTTCACTTACATCCTGTATGGGGGCCCTGCACAGCGTGTACGAGGACAACTCAAAGGACCGAATCATAACGTGGGCCACTCCCTGTGGATCACAGTACATTACCCTCCTACATGCTGCTCACACACTGCCTCAGCCACTACAAACTCAGGTAGGAACAAGTGTTTTTGAATGTCAAGACATTAAAATGGCATCAAACATGAGAAGATAAGAAGGATGTCCAGCTGTACTCTGCGTCAGAATCCACTGCAAACTGAGCCTGGTTACCTCCTCTGGCGGAGCTTGAATAATATCCTCTTTAATGCGTTTCATGATGGCGTTTGTCACATGCTTTGGGGAAAGTCCTGCTTCCTGTTTGGCCTGTACCGGTGCCGCCATGAATAACACGTGGAAATAAAAAAGACAAGAGCTGTGGATAAATTAGGACTACATGACACAACAAGT
Organism: Telmatherina bonti; assembly: GCF_933228915.1. NCBI lineage: Eukaryota > Metazoa > Chordata > Actinopteri > Atheriniformes > Telmatherinidae > Telmatherina > Telmatherina bonti. The sequence continues at coordinate 14,572,336 of NC_136621.1, forward strand.
TGGAAGTGGCAGCGCTGACTGATTTAACCCCGGTCTGCTGCAAAGGTTACGTAAACACAAAGCAAAACAAAGTACTATGAATAGGAACATTAAAGCTTTGCAACGCTTTTAGGGGATGGGGGTGTGGGAATGGTTTTAACTAACCTCCTTCTTTCGGTTCTTCAGCATGTTCTGGTATTTGGACAGTTCTTTTTCCTGCTCAGCTTTGATGCGCTTCGCTTCATCCCGAAGCCGGTTGGTGTGCTCCTGCTCCAGCCTCTCAATGGTCTGCTTCTGCTGGCGCTCCAGGTTCTCCACCTCCTGGTCATACTGACGTTTCTTACTCTGCAGAACAGAGAAGAGGACGTCAGATCAGAGAACAGACAAGTTGGAAGCACTTTTCTAATGTTTTGGTTGACATGCGATCATGGCTTGAACATGTGTTCAGAAAAAAATAGTTTTCTTTAGTTAATCTGCAACTAGTCGGAGGTTTGGATCCCAAGATGTGAGCTTTGTTGTTGTCTTAAACTTGCAGAGTAGCTGATTTGTACATTAAATATAGTAATTCTCAATTCAGATTTTCTGGAGATGCTCTACCTTGTTTGGACACACTTTGGCACTGGATTTAATGGGAAAGTGTGTCTAAACTTTTTTTGTGTGCATATTCACATTACAATTTAATACAAGCATCATCAGACAGCTGGTATTTACAGCCCTGAAATGATAGGCATGTACAGGAAATAACGTGTCACATGCAGCATGCTGTGTTTAAAGAGGCAAATAAGGATGCATTTCAGCGTGTGCATCAGTTTTGACATCAAAGTCAACAATATTCTGATAGAATATTGTTCCCTCTATAGTTTCCATTTGATCTTATCATGCCCTGCCTCCTCTGATGCACAATTATGACATCTAATCCTTCTATGTTGTAAAAGTCAGGTGAAAATATAGAATAAAAACACATTTGATGTGCAGGACAAAATATGAAAAGCAGCCTGGGTCAGAAGAAAATAAGTTAGATTTGTGCTTTTCAGGCTGTCATAAAAATATCCGAAAGGATGGACAGATGAGCCAAAAAGTATGATTTAATAGATGTAGTCTAAAGCTGCTTCAAGTTTAGCCAATTAGTTGCTCCACTATCACTGGTCTTGGCGTGATGTACGAGTTCAGTTCCAGGTTTGTTTTCACTGGAAAACTAAACACTCATTCTGGTGACTTTGTCACAATTCTTCTGTGAATTCAACTTCATTTTTCTTCTGTTGGGAAATAAAACAACTGCAGACGGGTTTTTATATGATTCAATCCATATTTCACATGTACTTACTGTGGTACTGTAGGTAAAGTGGAAACAACCATCTGACACAATGTAAACATCCACATTGCAGTTTTTGCTTTAACTGCTAAGAATTTTATAGGTCTGAGTAGTTTTTAGCTTTGGCTTAATCAACATCTGACCTGAGACCAAAAGTGGTCTGATCTCAGTTTCCAGGAGGTAGGACAGTCATAAGCAATTCATACAGCCTTACCAAGGCCCCCAGTAACAGTCAGCCTGGTTTATAAATGTTAACTCGCCTGATGTTTTGTTTTTTTACTTTTGCATCTGGATGGTTTTATGATTAGAGAACAATTTAAACAATAACTAACTACCATAGAAGTAGTCAGAAGTGAAGCAGCTTCGTTTCATGTTCTGCAACTCGGAAGACGCATCTGTTGACTTTACGTTTCTGCTCACTGATGTGAAAATAGTTTAGGGGCTTTTAACTACAGTTCATCTGCTCCGACAGCTCAGAAAATACACATTCATCAGGGACTAGAGCGGGACAAAACATCACTACACACGTATTTCTGCACTACTTATTTTAGTTTGAACTTCAGACATTTTTGGAATTATAAAAGCTCTTAGGGCACATTTACATCAGCCTTTTTGATTCAAATCCAAGTCTGTTTGCTCAGAAAGTCCGCTTTCTTACATGAAATGTAAATACAGCAAACGAATTCTGATTCGGATCAAAAAAGCGGAGCTGGTCCGCCTACAAATGCAGGTCTCTATTTCAAACCGACCAAATACAGGAAGCGGACTACAAAAAAAAGTCACTTCCTGCATTTAGCATAGTATCAGCGATGACATTAAGGGTTCTCTGCCTCATCTGGTGTTCATACTGTACCTATTGTTGCAGTGTATTTCTGCAGTATATTTGCAAAAAATAAAATAAAAAACCCAAAACAGTGATAATTTTCTTCTTCACACAGGTCTTGCTCTCTCTTTTGCTAAATATCACTGCAGCGCCACCTTTGGTGAAAATTGGGATATATTATTCAAAATGGTTTGGCTTTTTTTCACCAAAATGCACCATGAACGTGATCTCGGTCTGCATGGATACACCCCCCCCCAACAACCGAGCCGAGTCCCTGATCGGACAGAGTCAAGCGAACTATCCTGAAGTAAAAGCACTCTTAATCTTTAAAATTCACACAGTGGAAACAACGTGTCAGACTAAAAACACAATTTAATCTATTTATTTTGGCTTTTTTTTCCTTTTTCTTTATAAACAATTGAGGCAAAAGTTCTGCTGAAAATACTCCCTCTGGAGAAAGTCTAGAAGTGAGACTTAAGGTTGCACTGGTGCTTATGATGGTTTGGGACCAGGACGCTTAAACAGGTAAGCAAGTGTTTAACAGAAGTAACACCTGCTTTAGAAGCACTATAACCCCAAACGGCGTGTGAAGCCTCACCGTGGTCTCCTGTTCAAAGCGCCGGTATATCTGCTCCTTCTGCTGCTGCAGCTTGTTGCTGAGCTGCTGCTGAGCTCTCTGCTCCTCCTTCTGCAGGAGGCGAAGCTCCCTCAGTTCCTGCCGCCTGGAGAGGAGGAGGAGGAGGAGAGGAAGAGGAGGAAAAGAGAGAGAGGATGTACATTGTGTATGATTTCTTACATAAGAGATAAAGATTAGATCCCTTAGTCGGGTAAGTCAACAATTCCTTTTCATAATATTTGAGGGAAATTGCTGACAGGTGTGTGTGGAAATGCAGACAGGTGTGTGTGGAAATGCAGACAGGTGTGTGTGGAAATGCAGACAGGTGTGTGTGTGGAACTGCAGACAGGTGTGTGTGGAAATGCAGACAGGTGTGTGTGGAAATGCAGACAGGTGTGTGTGGAAATGCAGACAGGTGTGTGTGGAAATGCAGACAGGTGTCTGTGGAAAAGCAGACAGGTGTGCGTGGAAATGCAGACAGATGTGTGTGTGGAACTGCAGACAGGTGTGTATGGAACTGCAGACAGGTGTGTGTGTGGAACTGCAGACAGGTGTGTGTGTGGAACTGCAGACAGGTGTGTGTGTGGAACTGCAGACAGGTGTGTATGGAAATGCAGACAGGTGTGTATGGAAATGCAGACAGGTGTGTGTGTGGAACTGCAGACAGGTGTGTGTGGAAATGCAGACAGGTGTGTGTGGAAATGCAGACAGGTGTGTATGGAAAAGCAGACAGGTGTGTGTGGAAATGCAGACAGGTGTGTGTGTGGAAATGCAGACAGGTGTGTATGGAAATGCAGACAGGTGTGTGTGTGGAACTGCAGACAGGTGTGTGTGGAAATGCAGACAGGTGTGTGTGGAAATGCAGACAGGTGTGTGTGGAAATGCAGACAGGTGTGTGTGGAAATGCAGACAGGTGTGTGTGTGGAACTGCAGACAGGTGTGTGTGGAAATGCAGACAGGTGTGTGTGTGGAACTGCAGACAGGTGTGTGTGGAAATGCAGACAGGTGTGTGTGTGGAACTGCAGACAGGTGTGTATGGAACTGCAGACAGGTGTGTGTGTGGAACTGCAGACAGGTGTGTGTGTGGAACTGCAGACAGGTGTGTATGGAAATGCAGACAGGTGTGTGTGTGGAACTGCAGACAGGTGTGTATGGAAATGCAGACAGGTGTGTGTGTGGAACTGCAGACAGGTGTGTGTGGAAATGCAGACAGGTGTGTGTGGAAATGCAGACAGGTGTGTGTGGAAATGCAGACAGGTGTGTGTGGAAATGCAGACAGGTGTGTGTGTGGAACTGCAGACAGGTGTGTATGGAAATGCAGACAGGTGTGTGTGTGGAACTGCAGACAGGTGTGTATGGAAATGCAGACAGGTGTGTGTGTGGAACTGCAGACAGGTGTGTATGGAACTGCAGACAGGTGTGTGTGTGGAAATGCAGACAGGTGTGTGTGGAAATGCAGACAGGTGTGTATGGAAATGCAGACAGGTGTGTGTGTGGAACTGCAGACAGGTGTGTATGGAAATGCAGACAGGTGTGTGTATGGAACTGCAGACAGGTGTGTGTGTGGAAATGCAGACAGGTGTGTGTGGAAATGCAGACAGGTGTGTATGGAAATGCAGACAGGTGTGTGTGTGGAACTGCAGACAGGTGTGTATGGAAATGCAGACAGGTGTGTGTGTGGAACTGCAGACAGGTGTGTATGGAAATGCAGACAGGTGTGTGTGGAAATGCAGACAGGTGTGTGTGGAAATGCAGACAGGTGTGTGTGGAAATGCAGACAGGTGTGTGTGGAAATGCAGACAGGTAAGTACCTCAGGAATCTCATCTCCTCGTTTTTGGTGTCATTGTCAGTGAGGATCTTTGAAGTCGTTACGCTGACTTCCACCCCATCCACCATGAACTTGCGAGTCTTTTTCAGTGTCTTCTTCTGACGTTTGGTGTCCTGAGAAAAAACGGTTTCACAGATTAGCAGCTTTCATGATTTCTGCTGTGTGAGACTGCGGAGTCGGTGTGTTACCTGTATAGAAACAGTTCCAGGCTCTTTTGTTTTGGACAGAAAGCTTGAGATGGACAGGTTCAGGTCAACACTGCTGTTATCTGCAGCCGAAACAATTCCTGAATCGGAGTCTCTCTCTTTGTCATCTTTAGCTTTATCTGGCACCGTCTTCTCCTCCTCAACATTTGTTCCTTCTTTTTCAGTGGCCTTCTCTCCGTTTTTCTCTTTCAGGACAACTTTATCTTGCTCTGAAAGAGTCAAAGTCACTTTCAGATGTTTGTATCGGTCTTCCTCTTCATCCTCTGCTGGAGTGTTTAGTTCCTCTGAAACAGGTGTGTTTTCTTTCTGAAGAGGCTCCGAGACCTCTGGAACCTCTGCTGTGTCCACTTCCTTTTCATCCTCAACGTTCAAATCCAGCTGCTGTAGTTCCTTAGAAGGTGCCTCTGGTTCAGTCTCCGGTTGTGGTGAGGAAACTTCAGCCACTGTCTCTGGAATTTCGTCCTCTGCGGGTTTCCTCTCAGCCTCTTCGTCTTTAACTGGAGTGTTTGAAGCCACCTCTGTGTGCTCCTTTTCAGCAGGCTCTTCTGCAGACCTGGTCTCAACCACGTGGTTGGCCACGGGAGGCTCAGTTGGGGTGGACATCGGCAGGATTGGCTCAATCTTCTCAGGGACTGATGCCAAGATGGAGGGAGAGAGGGGGATTTTCTCATCCTCTGAGCTGGCAACGCTGACATCAGATGGAGCCCGTTTGTGGCCCTGAAACAAACAAGACACGAGAGGTTAGGATGTAATATGAATGTGACTAATATCTGTATACTTTTATATATTTGGTTTGCCAGAAACAGGACTACAGCATTTCTTCACTCCACACTACCTGAGAAATAGTTGACAATATAAGTGACAATGCTTGGAGGCAATGGAGAGCAGAGCTAGCAGAGTTAAAGTTTTCACACCATCAGACCTGTCGGAAATATTGACCATTTCTGCTCCAGGATGTTGAACAACCCCCCATCATGATGTCTTCTGTTTATTAAATGAGGCTCACTTCCAGGAAGTGGAGGAAGTTCAGAAATGTTTAGTTAATATGGAGCAGAAAAGTGAATGGTATCGCTATAACAAAGCGCTTTTATCAATGTTGGATATTTTTCATTTTGTTTAACTTTCTGAAAAAAAAAAAAAAAGCCCTGCATTTACTTGCCACCTCAAAAATATCCCAAAATCATAAACTGCATCACAAAAAAAAATCAAGAAATTCATGTGAAAGGCCAGAAAAAGCAGCCCCAGACCTCCACATTTTTACCAACTACCATACAAAATGCTTTACTGATCGGCTGTAGCAAATAACCACCCACCAGATGTGCCTCCGTGTCTTCCTCCTCTTCTTCCTCTTTGTGCTCCTCAATCTCTTCTGTGACCTCTGCCTTTGCCTCAGCGATCAGCTCCCTCAGTGGTTTGCTATCAGTCACAGTCGACACAAAGGAATGCTGCGCAACAAAAAGATAAAACACAATTTGTTCTGGTGAGCTCAATGCTTTTAATTTAATAAGCACTTCAAGATCATCAGAAGTGGAGACTGTACACCCCCCTGACAATAATCCTGTGTAGTCTGAGATATAAGGTGCTCACAGGGAATCATTTTCAATGACATTAGGGAGGAGACCCCGGGGAAGACCCAGGACACGCTGGAGGGATTATATCTCTCGGCTGGCCTGGGAACGCCTCGGGATCCCCCCCGCAGAGTTGGCAAATGTGGCTGGGGAGAGGGAAGTCTGGGCTTCCCTGCTTAGGCTGCTGCCCCCGCGACCCGACCCCGGATAAGCGGCAGAAGATGGATGGATGGATGGATGGATTAGTGAATGAATATTTTAAGACAAACATTCCAGACAAAACAAGTCAAAACTACAAATTCTACATCTCCAATCTCACCTTCTTTGGTTTGGAAATCTGCTGCACATATTCTACCGCTGGCCTGATGATGTGAAGCTTCTTTGATATCATAACCCTCATCGGCGGCATGCCGCTGTTTTGTATTTTCAAGCCCATTGAGCCTTTCCTCTGTGCAAAGCAGTCCGTCTGGAGGACAGCGTGGTGCAGTATTCCTGTGTGTGTGAGAGAACGTGTCCTCGCTACCTCCCTGTACAGTAAGTAAGAGGCTCTGACTCGGCCGAGCCAGTTAAACCCGATGGAAAAAGAAAAGCCTGCTAAGCTGACGTCAGCTCAAGCGCAGAAGGATGAATGTCCTTCCAGGACAGATGGTTCAGTACCTGAGGCAGAGCAGGTAAACAGATGTCGCCTGGGACTGCTTACGCTCTGCCGGCAGGTGGTGTGCGGGTATGGGTGGGGCAAGTGAGGGTCATATGACTGAAGTGAGGAGGTAATGGAAGTGATAGATTTTAAGTGTTGAGAGGTTTTGTTGGGACAAATGTGTGGAATTAAAGACACCTGCAGAAGCTGTGTTGCGCTCCATCTGTTGTCCACATTCTTATCGAGGCACCGCTTCAGGAAATCGCTAAAATCTGGAGACCTGAAAGGCAGAAGTCCCACATGAGGTTGTAAAAACAGCCTGAGATAAAAGAAAACATCAAACGCCTGCTGCTGAATCATGAAAACTAACTCAGGTACGACTCAGACCAGCAGCTCTGAGGCCGCGCCCTCGCTGCGTCCACGGCGTGACTCACCAACGTGATGGTTGCATCAGGGTAGGAGGATCGGCCTTGGCTATTTTCAGCAAGACTCTCATGGGGTTCATCTCGTGATTGGGCGGCTCAATCTGTGCCATCTCAATTAAGGTGACCCCGAGAGACCAGATGTCAGCCTTGTAGTCGTATGGACGGTCTTTGGAGGTCTCACACATCACCACCTCCGGAGCCATCCTGGAAGAAGGTTTAAAGGAGATGTAAATGGAGAAAGCTTCATTGAAAAGTGTACCTCTTATATTCTTACTATTCCACTCACCAATAAGGAGTTCCGATGAAAGAGTCTCTCCGCTGCAGCGTTTTGGTATTTCTGGCAGACACACCGAAGTCAGCTGGAAGGCAAGTGATTAAGAAAAAACTGAAATTAGTCAGAGCTTTTATAGTTTGTTTCCAAAACTGAACTATTAGGATGCTAAATCATTTCATTTTTGTCACGATGAAGGCATCATGACAAAAATACATAATAACTCGGCCTGACATTGTGATAAGACTCTGCTTTCACCTCCATGATGGCATCATTCTGTGGCATCATGTGCGAGTAATAGTCCAGTGTCCCAGCAGGAAGATGAACAGACACTTCTCTGTGTGTTATGTCACCACACAAAATGCTTTCTGTGTATTATTTCACAGTGACTCATACCATCTAAGTACACTGGATTACAGTATCTCCTGTGGATGCGTTGGGTTACATCCTAAGCTGCGAGCTCAATCAACTGTTGTGCGTAAAAAATTACAAAAAAAATTATGTTACAAAGTCCATAAACACCTGGCACCAGTAAGTCAATATAATTTCTTTTAAGGCTTTTTAACATCGTGAAAAGAATTCCCTGTACAGGGGACTGCAGTGTACAGTAGATCATAGGAGCAATCCTAACATGTCGCACAGCAAAATGAAAAGGAAAGACTTGGCTAAAAGTTTCTATAAAGCACTGACACCCAAATGAATCACAGTGCAAACCCCAGGCATCCTGAAAACAGTCCACTGAGCTTCTCCTGACTTCTCCACCTCAAGCAAACCACATGAACAAGATGTCATATAAAACTGTCTGATGACAAAGATGCCTGTCTCATCACTGTGAGACAAAACTTCTGTGAGCAGGCAGTCAAAACCATAAATCATGGGAAAGATGTGCTTGATTTATTTTATGTATGACAGAAAAAACAGGTTCAATCAACAAGAAGTTATCTAGTTCATTTACTTGTCACCTTGCCAGCAAAATGCCATTTAACCCTTAAAGCCTGACTGGTCCTTACAAAGGGTTAAAAATATGGCATATTATCACCTACTTAATAAAAAATACAGTGGTGGATTGAATCATTGTTAGCATTTCTCCTATGTGTTACTGCAGTTTACTCAGCCATAGTAACCAACTCTGGGAAAACACCTTAGATGTTTCTTGACAACAACAACATAAAATCGAACCTTGTTATTGTGGAGTAATTCTTTGTCCACTTTGGATAAGGTGAATTTCCTGAAAATATATCCAGGATCTCGTTGGACCCCGAGTTCTGATTTTATCTGAGACCCGACGCTTGAAAACACATAAAAACATGAAGACCTCTCAGACCACTGAGAGGTGAAGTTATAAATTTAGATTGTCATGTGTTGGCTTTTTTTCCAACAGAAAAATACACTCTGCAACAATAAAGCATGTTTTGAAGAGCTCAATGTGTTTGAGGTTTAAACATGCGTTCATATGTTCTCCAGATCTAAATCCAATCAGGCATCTGTGGGATGTGCTGGACCAACAAATCCAGCCACAGAAGCCTCACAACCTGCTCCTGATGGCTTGATGCCAGATATTATCTCTTATTGTGAAGAGGTCCATCACAAGGTTGTTTTAGGGACAAAGGGCAAACTCATTTGAAATCATGTAGGCAGCCATAATATCATGGCTTATCAGAGTTTTAGTACCTATTGTTACTGGCAGCTTAATTGTAAAAACTGCAAAATCCAGCAAGTGCGAGAGGAAAAAAAATCTACTGTTGAACAAAATGTGCCATGTTAAAAATAAACTAAATTGATGCATAAACAAGCATTTCATTTTCTGGATGACTTTCCATAGAAGCACGTCTCTGGTCCAACTATTCTTTCTTCTAACTATTTCACACACACACGCAGTGTATTGTCATGAGAGGGGTCATGTGAACATGTAACAGTCTTGTATTAATGCAGCTGAAAAACAAGCAGTTTTTCTGGTTTGCAGAACATGATGTGACAACATTGTATCTTTTAGAGATTGAATTATATAAACAAATGCTTCATATGGTGAGCTGAAACCATCTCTGTGTTCATTTTGCATATGTAAATAAGTTGCAGCACTGTACAGTTCTTTCCTGCACTAGTTCTGGCCGTTAAACCAGGAAGGGAAAAAAAAAAGGTCAGTCAACACACTCTCTCTAGTTACTGTTGCGAATTTTCAAACTTGCTTATACATGGCCCATCCAAAAAAAACAAACAAACAAATAAACAAAACTCACCACCTGGGTTTAATTAAGCAAACTGGTAACAGCTTGCCATTGAATAATTGCTTCCCGGATGGCATAGTGGTGTTAATAGGTTTTCAGTGTATTGAGTCTCAGATGTGGTGATTTGGGTTGGTTTCTCAAAAATTCACTGTATGTGCAATAAAAAGGTTTTTTTGGGTTTTTCTTTTGGTTGTTTCTTAAATTGTATTTATAGACTCCTTTGAGTTTAACACTACAAGAGAGTACCTCAACCAGGTACTCTCTGTAGGCAGATCAGCCAGGGAGGAGTGCAGAGGAAGTGGCAGCAGAAAATACAGCTGTGATAGTCTGCGGACCAGTAATAGCTTTTATCTTTTTCTTTCGTGGCATTTTTGCCTTCTTCATTCCCTGCTTGCTTGAGAAAAGACAGATATTGTCAGAAGCGGGATGCATGTGTAATAAAAGTTAAGTTTTCCTACTATAAAGTTTGTATCTTTAATTGTCGAAACAAATCCAAGGTAACTGCCTAGTTGTTTTGGTAGCAACTAAACTAGCATGTTACGATACTGTGTGTACAAGGATCACGTCTGTAGATCTTTTCGATGGCGCTTGTCTGGTCTCCTGATAAAGTTTTTTTTTTTTTGCAAGTTACTGTGATTTAAAACCCAAGTTGTTTCCAATGTGTTGTTTTCATGGCATAAATGCGGTGAAAGCCTGGGATGCATTGCTAGGCGGTTTATTGCGTCCTTTTAGATTTAAATGCTTCAGGGACACATGGTTATTTAACCCTAAATGATGCACTGAACAGGTTTTTATTCCTTAAACAAACATGTGGGAAGACACTTTCTGTAGTTGTGGAAAATATATCAATTTATTTTAGAAAGACAAAATTATTAGAGTCAAACAAAAAAACTGCTAAAACTGAGTTAAGAACTGTCCAACACATTATAAAAACAGCTGGAAAGATATTCAGGGAACATTATCTTCCAGGGATAAATGTGGTTGGAAAAAAATATTAAATTATTGAGGCTGGTGATCATGTACATGATGGTAAAATCAAATGGTTAAAAAAAAAATCACCACTAGAACTCAGGGATATGTTTACTGTTCTTTCCCACATGAAACACAAATGAACTCGAGTGATTGGACCTAAACAGATGTTGAGCTTTAAGAAAAACACTTTTCAGTGAGAATAATGTGAAAAGAAAAGCTCCAGTTTGCTAGGGAGCATAAAGATTGGACTGTGGAGCCATGGAAGAAGGTCATGTCACCTGATACGTCCAGATTTACCCTGTTCCAGAGTGATGGGAGCGGATGAAGTGATGGGACCATGATGCCTAATGAATGCCAAAAGAATGAGGTCAACTGACTGCCTGAATATATTGAATAACCAGGTTATTCCACCAATGGATTTTTGTCTTTCTTGATGGCACGGCCATATTCCAAGATGACAATGTTAGCATTCATTGGGCTCAAATTGTGAAAGGGAGCACAAGACATCATTTTCATTCATGGATTTGCCACCACAGAGTCCAGACCTGAACTTCATTGAGAAACTTTTGGATGTGCTGGAAAAGATTTTGTGCTTGGAGAAAAATTCACTGTGAACTCAGGATGGAAATACATGTATACATATACACATACATGTACACAATTACATATTGCAGAAGCTTATTGAAACTATGCGAATAGGCACCGTAATAAAAACTAAAGGTAGTCCATGATACATTAGTGTGTGACTTTGTTTTTGGCCAGACAGTGTGGTTTCCTACTTTAAAATAAAAAACATATAAGTAAAAAATAAATTAAATATGCTCATATTCAGTGAAAATTAAATCCACCTTGACTCAAATGAAAGACTTTGGCAAACATTTTGCAACAGTACTGATCGGATCCACTATGGGCTGAAGTGATGCTCAATTAACAGTTGGAAACATGTTTGCAATTACCCAGCTTGACGTCACCATCCAAAGTGAGGAGGATGTTTCCTGCCTTCAGGTCTCTGTGAATAATTTTGTTTTCATGGAGGTAGGTGAGAGCCTGCAAAGTCTGCCTGCACACCACCCTGATCTGAGGCTCCGTCAGGGGTCTCTCCAGCTCTGAAAAGGAGGGGCGAGAGTCACAAAAACATATGCTTAGAATTAACTTTTGTTTTCTCTGGTTTGAGCTTGAATCTGAGCTGTTTCATTGCCGATGTTACAACATATGTGTAAAGTACAAATGCTGACTCACCGAGCATGACAGCATCCACTGCTCCTCCTGCACAGAACTCAATGAGAATCTGAGGAAACAGGGAGGAGGGTCAACTTGTGTTTCTCCTGTGCATTTCGTCATATAAAACAGTGTATCATAAAAGCTGTTATTATGAAATGCTGATGACACAGATTGTCACTAATGCATTTGGAGTACAGATCACAGAGATGAGAGCCGACAATTCATGAAGCCGTACCATTCAGGCAGCATCTCATGTCCTAAACTCTATTGAGGGCCTAGAAGGTTCCCAGGTTCAGAGAGAAACACTATCCTGCTTACATCTAGACTAAAAAAACTCAAATGAGCCAATGATTGACTACTCACTAAAACCTCTACCTACCTTTCATGAATGAAACACTTTGCACTCTTAAAGGCATTTAGAAGCTTTTTATATAAGAGGATTGGCCCAGTTGGGGCCACATTGTGAAAAAAAAGTCTCTTACAGCTGATAGGTGGCTTGCTAGCTATACCACCAGACCTTAGGCCTTATTCTGCAAATAGGATTAGAGTATCTATGGATAAAGCACCTCAGGCAGAGGTGAGAATTATGCGCAGCAGGTAAGTCAAAGCATCTGGAGTCTCTTTAGTGGGCTTTAAAAACAAAACAAAACAGTTCTTGGCAGAGATTTGGGTAACATTGGTCTCAGTGTCACCCCACCCCCCCAAAAAAAGGAAGTAAAACTATACTTCTGCAATACTTTTGGAGCTATTAAGAAATGAACTGTGGTTGATGCGTTAGTTTTCATGCTTCTGATGGGGTCAACCTGTATTTCAAATTTCAAGATCTTGAGAGTACTCAAATAAAACAAAGAAAAGACTGAAACATCAAGCTTCAGTAGCATTCCTCCACTCAGCTGAGCTTTTCAAGACCGCTCCACTTCCAACAAAGCCCCTACAGGACATACAATGCTTCCAAGTCTTGGAGCAGTCTCGGCTATTCAACATGCACACGGTTCTAGTGTTTCTCTGTAGGCGTGCTGTTGTTTTAGTGGCTCTGCTGTCGTACAATGGCCCCCACAGTGGATTTTCAGAGCTGCAATGGGCAAAAAGGAACCACAGGCTGGGGCTGTGGCTTCCTCTCCCACTTGTTTATTTGACACACACACACACACACACAAACGCATAGAGAACTACGTATTCACATACTTTCTAACTCATTCATGTGGCACAAAGAGGGAGGATGTGGCTAAACATGAGTTCACCACCAAATTTAAGGCTAGCAGAAGCAGAGTAGCAACAATGGAGCTTGAAACTGTAATTAAATTAAAATTTTAAAAAAAAGCAAAAGGAAGATTAATAATTCAGTCTGCAGCCATGAAGTCAAGATTTTACAGAATGCTTTCATCTGCTCTCATCTGGAGCAGGAAATACTTTGGACTCTCTCTCTCCTCTTTGCATGAACAGGTGCAACAGAGGCCTCGAAAAAAATCTACCTCCATCAGGCTGGGGTCATTGTTTGGAGAACAATGGGGAGGAAAAGGGCAGAGTGCTCAACACAGCACGTTGAAATGAAATACTCAGGTGATCGGGAGAGTTAATAACGGCCTGACTGTGTTTTTACATGCCAGCAAGTTGAATGACAACAGAAAATGCATGATGATTTGCCTGCTGACAACAACATCCCGTTTTCATTTCTGCCTTTTGTCATCAACGCCGAGTCAAAAGAAAAGCCCTGAATTACTGACCTGTGATCTACCTCCGTTACCCAAGTTCCCTTTATTTAGCTATTTATTTATTCATGAACACTTCCTCTGTATTCGCTATAACTTAGTAATGGGACAAAAGCTCAGCATTTAATGACTAATACTTCACATTCATGCATCAGATGCTCAAATGATGGTGAAACGACCACTTAAACTTAAAGCCTATGATGAAAGAAACAAAGGCATTTAAGAAATGCTTCATATCAGAAGTAGATGGATTATGAACTGGTATGATGATTAACAGCTCTTAAAGTTCCTTGTTTCTTCTGTTCATGTGAACTTTGGCCACACACTATGATAATACTTCTGTATGTTAAATATGTGGAAGGTTTCCATTAATGTAGACTTTAAATCAACCTGCATTTTTAAAGAAAAAACAGAGAATGTCAGCCTCAACACCTCGTCCACACACTCACCCACAGTTTGCTCTCATAATAAAAAGCGTCGAGCAGTTTCACAATGTTCTGGTGATCACAGGAAGCCAGGATGTCGATCTCCACCATGTAGTCCTCCAACTCTTCCTCTGTCTTTGTATCAATGACTTTGGCAGCAGCTAGAACGCCCGTCTGCTTGTTCTGAGCCTGCAGATGAAAATATTGTTAGTTGATTTGCAACCCTTTTGCTAGCTCAACCAATGCAAAGCTTTCTTTTTGTAATGCTTCATGCTCACATCTGAGACTGTAGTTGGTCTCAGCTTAAAAAAAACAACAACAAAAAAACAAGAACAAAACTATCAGGACCATGAAATAGATATAAAAAGCACTCTGCTCTACTTCAGGTCTGAAAATGTGAGCAGAGATTGTGACGCGTCTTGTTCAAGTGGACATTTCTCCTGATTGTTTTGGCTTTCCTGCAGACAGGATGTGCTCATAGAGGTTGCTGCTGCAATATGGGATGCAGTCACTTCCTGGTGGCATTTCCAAGTGTCACAGTCAGCTATGAAAGATAGTTAGAAACTCATAAAGCTCTGCAATCTAGTGTGGTTACAACCCAGTGGTTCATTAAAAATGGGACAGCCCGACACCCAGTTTTGTATAGATAACCCTGATTAAATATTTGCGTATCTTATTTAGCTTGAATGGAGCTTTTTTTTTTATCAGTGAAATGTGACACTTTTCTCACATTTTTACCAAATTATACATCACATTTTCTATCAAAGACAATAACAAGCAGAGTCAGCAGTAAAAGAAAATATTATTTAAGGTTGGTTTTGGTGCTTTTGTTTGGTACTGCAAGCAGCACTTGGCTGTTGTGCTAAAAACGAGTGGAAAAAACTGCCAGTGGAGATGAAACTTTCACCAAGTGTTGACCCTTTCCAACCTCAACTCCAAAGGAGTCAGGACATGGTTTAAAATTAAATAAAAACAGAACATAATTTGCAAATGCTTAATAATTTATATTCAACCAAACACAGTATAAAGACAAGCTGTTTCATGTTCAACCTGATAAACTTCATTGTTTCGTTGCAGATATTCACTCACTTTGAATTTGATGTTGCAACACGTTCTAAAAAAGCTTGGCCTAGAAAAGGCTGAAAAAGTTGATGAACACCTAAAAAACAGCTTGGAGTGTTTCACAGGTTCATTAGTAACAGGTGAGGGTTATGATCTGGTATAAAAAGGAGGATCCCTGAAAAGCTCAGTCATTTAAAAAGGGAGGATGAGGCGAGAACCAATGCCTGAGCAAAAAAACACAAAGGAATAAAGTTAATGAGTTTGTACATTTAATATCTTGTCTGTTTTATTTACGTTTTACACAACGTCCAACTTCACTGGAACTGGGGTTGTTCATCCAGGTTAAAACATTTGTTTCTGAACCATCTAATTTGACTGCTTTGTAATCATTTTAATTTTAGATATTTTATGGGATTTTAACACCCCTTAAGTTATGTTGTAATATGAATTAGTTCTTTATTTTCTTTTATGTACTTTTAATGCATCCTCTGCAACCCATAATGTTTTATGTAAAGCACTTTGTATTATCTTGTACATAAAACATGCTATAGAAATAAACTTGCCTTGCCCTACTTTATCAAAATAATGATTAACTGGTTTATTTCACAAAGGTTTTATTGGTGAAATGAATATCAACTGGGAATTTGAGACTCAAAGAGAAAGATCAGGCTTAAATTCAAATGACACCCAAGATTTCCTGGAAGTGTAAGTTCAAGTAAGTAAAAGTGTCAGCAAATGGCCAAAAGTGAAATAAAAAGAAAAACCTATAGCAAACCCTTAACAGAATATGAAGAATTCATGGTGTTGAAATAACACCAGCCCATTTATGAAATAACAATAACCATCAGTCATGTAAATGAGGTTTCTGGCTCCAGTTGTAAATTAGGGTCAAACGAAACCATGTTAACATTAAAATGACATAACTGGACTTGCTTTGACACATTACTGACTTTCTGAAAGACAGCTAAGACATAGTTTGGATACCAACATCAACCACCAGCACTAAACCTTACAAAAACATCTTGAAAATCTTTACAAATGGGAAAAACAGTTAATTTAAAGTTTATACCAGATGATGAGAGAAAAACAATAGAACCCATGATTTAAACACTTGGACTACCTTTAATCCAAGTAACTAGGATAGATATTTTCTTCCGACTTATAAGTTTCTAAAGTGTTGTGGGGAAAATTTGTTTAAGTCCTTCCAACATTCATTCAAGTTTGCAGTATTTGTGTCTACACGGCTCTCTGAAGGTTCCACCACCGTATCTTGGTCAGATCTGGACGTTGACTTAACCATGTCAACACCTTGATTCTTCTTTTTCAACCATTCTGTGGTAGATCTGCTGCTTTGTTTGAGATTATTGTCCCGTTACATTAAACAATTTTAGCCAAGTTTTAACTGCTGGACTCACATTTGACCCTAAAATAGTTTTCTATACAAAAGATTCACGGTCCACTCAATAAACTGCAAGGTGTTCAGATCCTGTGGCTGTAACATCAGCACAGATCATCAACCCTCCACTACTGTGCTTGACAGGTGGTCTGAGGTGTTTTTACAGAAATGCTGCGTTTGGTTTTTCCTTAAAAATGCTCCTGTGCACTTTAAACAAACTTTTTTTGATATTCACTCAGATGCAGCTTTGAAAACTAAGCCCTGCTGTCATGTTCAAACAATCCATACTTGTTCCCTCTTTTTTCTAACCCTAAATACTGTGATTAACTTTAACCTTTATCATGCTACTTGTGGCCTGTCTGAGATGTAGCTCTTGCATTGCTTTTCTCAGAAATGTCCGAGAATATCCCCTCCTGGGAAGACTGGCATCCATCTAGACCAGGGGTGTCAAACTCCAGTCCTCGAGGGCCGGTATCCTGCAGGTTTTTGTTGTTTCTCTTCACCAACACAGCTGATTCAAATCAAATGGATCCAGCAGCTTCTTGTCAACTTATTGGTGAATTTTGATCTGGTGTGTTGAAGCTTGGAGACAACAAAAACCTGCAGGATACGGGCCCTCGAGGACTGGAGTTTGACACCTGTGATCTAGACTGTTTTCTACATGTGAATTTTTTTCTTCTTCTGCAGAATGAGGCCCCAGAATGAAATGAATTTAGATGATCATAACCCTTTTCAGATTGATGAACAGCAAATATTGCTTCTCTAAGATGTCTTTGCTGATGTCTTTCCTCCTTGAAATTGTGTTTCAGTTTCTTAAACACTATTTGCACATTTTGCTTTGGCTTTTGTTTTACAAATAATGACAAAGTATTCTTGTCAAGTGTTGCCCATCTCAGGTTTTAACAGTCTAGTTTGGATATGTAAAACATTTAAAGTAAGTGTGTTTTTATCCAAAATATTGCATATTTGAAAGCACCACTGAAGCAAGTTTATTTTAAAGGTAAAGGTGAGTCTTAACAAATGTTGTGTGGGGTTAACAAACAATTCAAAAGATTGGGGAGGACAAAAGACAAATATTTGAGGACAAAAGAGACTCAAATATTTGGATCACTGTTTTTGTTTTTTGTTTTTAAAAAAAAAGGTGTTTAACAAAGGAAACCTAACAAAGGGGCTTGGGTTTGAGGATAATGCCTACCTTGAATACTTTTCCAAAAGCTCCATCTCCAAGTTCACCTATTATTTCCCATATTTCCTCTGGATTTTCATCTCTGCGGACGTGTTCGTACTGTTTCTTCTTCTTCTCCAATCCCAATTTAAATATTTTACGGAAATTAAAAAACGACATAGTGTCTCTTGGGTCATTCAATTATAAAGGGTTCAAAGGAATTCAGCTTAAAGGGGCCGGTGTTTTAGCGTAAGTCTGTGGCGTAACACAGCTGCTGTGTGGTTAGTTATAAATATAAACTCAGCTTTCATAACAGTTCGGATCAAGACTTAGCTTAGCCTTTGACACTGGTCTGACCAGTCCACCGAGTCGCCCTTTCGCAAACCATGGCCACCGTTAAACCCTAAAATAACAACGAAGGGTTAACCAGAACATGTCGCAGCATTGCAAAGCGTTTAAGACGAACTTTAGACTTTTTAAAGAAGTAATGGTTACTGCTGCGGACAGCTCTCCGTTGTTCCCACTCTTAACGACCCAGTGGCCCGACAACCCGGAGGGGCTCTTTCTCCAACAAAAAGACTAAAAAAAAAAAAAAGACCAGAAACCGTCGTTCCGAATAATGTTGTCGGTTCCGTCAAAGCAACTCATTGATTTCCTGGAGGGTGGCAGCGTGTGGAGTTTGTCCATGAAATAACATTGGCTGAAACGGTAAATACTGTCATGTTTCCATAGTCCAAGACGGGTTTAGGAGTCTAGCGGATTTGGCGTCTATGCGCGTTCACGAGGGCTGCGCGCGCTCCATGCCATTCTTTTCTCTTCGAGCTCCGTCCTCGTGGTGTCAGTTGGCGGGGTAACAGTCTTCCACTGCCCCCGTCTGTGCTGGAGAGCAAATATTAATGTTTGAACCAAACACTGTAGAGTATTACATACAGTGAAAAATTCATTTTATGTTCTTAAGTAGTTATAAAAGTCTTGCAGAAAAAATTGCCACACTTTTGCTTTAAAATACGACAGTAGCGAGGTCCTTTGTGTGCTTGAAACTACATATCCCAGAAGCCATTGCGAATATTTGCGCGTCTGGGCTGATGGGAAACGACGGTGGAAATTATTTTTGTTTTACTCAGTTTTTTAATTGTTTCTAACACTTGTCACGCGTGGTTTGGGCTATTTAAGTAACAAAAATGTACTAAGGAAGCCTTAAAACGCCTGACAAAGATTAGGGCAACTTTGTTTTAAGTTACGCAAGTGTATAGAAGCAGTTTGTCTTCTTGCTAATGAAAGAAATTTAGCTTCCTGTCGAGGATAACAATGAATTAAGGTAAATAATTTACGTTTGCGTTCATAATTAAATGGATTCAGCGGAAGAACCCCCATCGATGCTGTGGGGACTCGATCCGATCTTCTCTGCCTTTGCTCGGCTGTATATCAGAGACATCCTGGGGATGACCGAGTCCACGCAAGTACCAGGTGTCAACATAAAAACATAACTTCTTTTATTCTCTTACAATAGCTATCTAGTTTACAACCACAACATAAAAAAGTAGTAGCTAAAGAAAATGTTCACTATTGGTTTATCTGATGGCAAACTGTGGAGTAGATTTTTTTCATTATTGTTGGAAATGCTTGATTTGTTTTAATAATAACATTGATAATAATAATAATATGTGTGTGGATATTCATAGGGTTGAAGATTGAACCCTATGAAGTCACATTTGATATGTTAAATTTTTACCATTTCAACTATTAATATCAAATAGGACTCTAATATACTCTATTTTTAAACCCCTATATGTCTACATTTATTTTACAGTGATGTAAAAATCAAATTAAATATTCTGGGTAAAAACACAGACAAAATTTTAACTTAAATAGATCAAAATAAATAAATAAAATAACACACAAATAAAAGCAAATTAAAAATGGAAAAACTGGACAAAAAAGAAAAATACATTTGCAGTAACAGGTGTCAAGGGTTAATTTTAGTTAACATTTTAAAGAAAGAAGATTATATCTGTTGAAATCACAAGAATGATTTCCCAGGTTTTACTGAAGATGTCTTCTTACTGAATCCCATTTAATACTGATGTGTTTTCTTTTGCATCTGCTCATCATTTGAAGGTATTTACTTCTACAACCTGCATCCAGTCTACAAAGTTGATGTTCTTGGAATTGTGGTTTCTAAGAGGGAGAGAGATGACTTCTTCTGTTATGGAGGTACTGAATGTGTCTGTGTGGATTTTCACAAATGCAAATTAGTGTAAAGTATTAATTTCCTGTCTATAATCACATTTTACATGCTTTTCATCAGTTTTTTTTCCCATTCTGATAACTTACAAATGTCTTATAATGGGATATGTCTTAATGGGATAATCAGTTACCACCTTTTCCACCATTTTTTATCTTCACAGTGGATGATGGTACCGGTGTTATAAATTGCCTTTGCTGGAAGAGTGACTTACTAAAAGAGGAAGAAAATCCCAGTAAATGTGAGTCACCTTGTTTGATTCTTTGTATTCCAAAAGACTCTTATTAAGTATGAGGCACTAAAAGAAGAAGAAGCATATTAAGTGGATAAGTTTCTGTATCCTGACTTACAAAAGGGAAAAGACAAGCTAAGCTGGAGGCTAAGAAGAGTTGTGTTTACACACTGCAGCGTGTAGAACCTGTTCTCAGCCTACTTGAGTCTTCTTAGCTCAATTTGTTGAGTAAATTATGTAAAGTGCATAAATATTAATGAGGTCCACCTTGCTAAGTACTGAGTTGGACCCTGTTTTACCTTCCGAACTGCTTTAACTTGTGGTGGCATAGATTCAGGTGTTAGAATCATTCCTCAGAGATTTTGCTCCATATTGTCATGATAGCATCACACAGTTGCTGCAGATTTATCATCCATGATGAAAATGTCCCATTCTGTCACATCCCCATATAATGGGGAGGCCAGTGGAGTACAGTGTCATGTTAAAGAAATCAATTGGAGATGATGTGAGCTTTGTGACATGGTGCATTAGTCTGCTGTAAGTATCCATCAGAAGATGCTACACTGTGATCCTAAAGGGATGGACATGGCCAGCAACAATACTCAGGTAGGCTGGGGTGTTTAACCCCTGCCATGTCGGCACTAAGGGTCCCAGAGGGGACCAAGAAAATATCTCCCACTCTATTACACCCCCAACAGCCTGAAGGTTTGATCCAAGGCAGGATAGATACGCGCTTTCACAATGTTTCACCCTACCATGCTGAAATGGATCCGACAAGGCAACATGTTTCCATCTTCTATTCCCCAGTATTTTATGAGTTTGTGAATTGTAGTGCCTTTACTGTTCTGAGCTGATAGGAAAGCCACGCAGTGTGGTCTCTAGCTGCTGTAGACATCAGCTTAAAGGTGAACATGCTGTGTGTTCAGAGATGGTGCTCTGCAGATCTTGGTTTGTAAGTGTTTGTTTGACTTCCGGTTCCTTTTCTATCATCTCCAACCAGTCTGACCATTCGGCTCTGACATTAACAAGACATTTTGGTCCAGAGAACTGCTGCTCACTGGATATTTTCTCTTATTTAGATTCCATCCATCCATCCATCTTCTGCCGCTTATCCGGAGTCGGGTCGCGGGGGCAGCAGCCTATGCAGGGAAGCCCAGACTTCCCTCTCCCCAGCCACATTTGCCAACTCTGCGGGGGGGATCCCGAGGCGTTCCCAGGCCAGCCGAGAGATATAATCCCTCCAGCGTGTCCTGGGTCTTCCCCGGGGTCTCCTCCCAGAGGGACGTGCCTGGAACACCTCACCAGGGAGGCGTCCAGGAGGCATCCTGACCAGATGCCCGAGCCACCTCAACTGGTTCCTCTCGATGCGGAGGAGCAGCGGCTCTACTCTGAGCCCCTCCCGGATGACCGAGCTCCTCACCCTATCTCTAAGGGTGAGCCCGGCCACCCTGCGGAGGAAACCCATTTCAGCCGCCTGTATACGAGATCTCGTTCTTTCGGTCACGACCCACAGCTCATGACCATAGGTGAGGATAGGAACGTAGATCGACTGGTAAATCGAGAGCTTCGCCTTCTGGCTCAGCTCCTTCTTCACCACGACAGACCGGCGCAGAGCCCGCATTACTGCAGACGCCGCACCGATCCGTCTGTCGATCTCGCGCTCCATCTTTCCCTCACTCGTGAACAAGACCCCGAGATATTTAAACTCCTCCACTTGAGGCAGGACCTCACTTCCGACCCGGAGAGGGCAATCCACCCTATTCCGGCTTAGGACCATGGTCTCAGATTTGGAGGTGCTGATTCTCATCCCAGCCGCTTCACACTCGGCCGCGAATCGCTCAAGCGAGAGCTGGAGATCACGAGCAGATGAAGCCAACAGGACCACGTCATCCGCAAAAAGCAGGGACCCAATCCTGAGGCCACCAAGTCGGATCCCCTCAACACCTCGGCTGCGCCTAGAAATTCTGTCCATATAAGTTATGAACAGAATCGGTGATAAAGGGCAGCCTTGGCGGAGTCCAACCCTCACCGGAAAAGAATCCGACTTACTACCGGCAATGCGGACCAAGCTCTGACACCTGTCGTACAGGGACCGGACAGCCCTTACAAGGGGGTCCGGTACCCCATACTCCCGGAGTACCCCCCACAGGAGCCCCTGGGGGACACGGTCAAATGCCTTCTCCAGGTCCACAAAACACATGTAGACTGGTTGGGCAAACTCCCATGCCCCCTCCAGGACCCCATAGAGGGTATAGAGCTGGTCCACTGTTCCGCGACCAGGATGAAAACCACACTGCTCCTCCTCAATCCGGGATTCAACTATCCGGCGGACCCTCCTCTCCAGGACCCCTGAATAGACCTTACCAGGGAGGCTGAGGAGTGTGATTCCCCTGTAATTGGAACACACCCTCCGGTCCCCCTTCTTAAAAAGGGGGGACCACCACCCCAGTCTGCCAATCCAGCGGTACTGCCCCTGATGTCCACGTAATGCTGCAGAGGCATGTCAGCCAGGACAGCCCCACAGCATCCAGAGCCTTAAGGAACTCCGGGCGGATCTCATCCACCCCCGGGGCCTTGCCGCCAAGGAGCTTTTTGACCACCTCAGCGACTTCAGCCCCAGAGATAGGAGAGTCCACCCCTGAGTCCGCCAGCTCTGCTTCCTCATCGGAAGACGTGTTGGTAGGATTGAGGAGGTCTTCGAAGTATTCCTTCCACCGACCCACTACGTCCCGAGTTGAGGTCAACAGCTCCCCATCTCCACTGTACACAGTACTGACGGAGCACTGCTTCCCCCTCCTGAGCCGCCGGATGGTGGACCAGAATCTCCTCGAAGCCGTCCGGAAGTCTTTCTCCATGGCCTCGCCGAACTCCTCCCATGCCCGAGTTTTTGCCTCGGCAACAGCCGAAGCCGCATGCCGCTTAGCCCGCCGGTACCCATCAGCTGCCTCCAGAGTCCCACAGGCCAAGAAGGCACGATAGGACTCCTTCTTCAGCTTGACGGCATCCCTCACTGTTGGTGTCCACCAACGAGTCCTGGGATTACCGCCACGACAGGCACCAACGACCTTCCAGCCACAGCTCCGGCCGGCCGCCTCAGCAATAGAGGCACGGAACACAGCCCATTCAAACTCAATGTCCCCCGCCTCACTCGGGACATGGTTGAAGCTCTGCTGAAGGTGGGAGTTGAAGCTCGCTCTGACGGGGGACTCAGCCAGGCGTTCCCAGCAGACCCTCACAACACGTTTGGGCCTGCCAGATCTGACCGGCCTCCTCCCCCACCACCTGAGCCAACTCACCACCAGGTGGTGATCAGTTGACAGCTCCGCCCCCCTCTTCACCCGAGTGTCCAAGGCATGTGGCCGCAGGTCCGACGATACGACTACAAAATCGATCATCGAACTGCGGCCCAGGGAATCCTGATGCCAGGTGTACATATGGACACTCTTATGTTGGAACATGGTGTTCGTTATGGACAATCCATGACGAGCACAGAAGTCCAATAACAAAACACCATTTGGGTTCAGAGGAGGGGGACCATGCCTCCCAATCACTCCCCTCCAGGTCTCACTGTCATTGCCCACGTGAGCATTGAAGTCCCCCAGCAGAACAATGGAGTCCCCAGAAGGAGCACCCTCCAGCACTCCCTCCAAGGACTCCAGAAAGGGTGGGTACTCTGAACTGCTGTTCGGTGCATAAGCACAGACAACAGTCAGGACCCGTCCCCCCACCCGGAGGCGGAGGGAAACTACCCTTTCATCCACCGGGGTAAACCCCAACGTGCAGGCACCAAGCTGGGGGCTGATGAGAATGCCCACACCTGCTCGGCACCTCCCACCATGAGCAACTCCAGAGTGGAAGAAAGTCCAGCCCCTTTCGAGGGTACTGGTTCCAGAGCCCAAGCCATGCGTCGAGGTGAGTCCAACTATATCTAGCCGGAACCGCTCAACCTCGCGCACAAGCTCAGGCTCCTTCCCCACCAGAGAGGTGACGTTCCACGTCCCTAGAGCCAGCTTCTGCAGCCGGGGATCGGACCGCCAGGGTCCCCGCCCCTTGCTGCCGCCCAGCTCACACTGCACCCGACCCCTACGGCTCCTCCCGCAGATGGTGAGCCCACGGGAGGTGGGGCCCATGTAACCCTTTCGGGCTGAGCCCGACCGGGCCCCATGGGCGAAGGCCCGGCCACCAGACGCTCGCTCTCGTACCCCACCTCCAGGCCTGGCTCCAGAGGGGGGTCCCGGTAACCCGCGTCCGGGCAAGGGAACATTCATGCCCAGGTTGGTCGTCATCGTAGAGGTCGATGAGCCGTGCTTGGTCTGGTCCCTCCCCTAGACACCTGTTTGCCATGGGTGACCCTACCAGGGGCATAAAGCCCCCGACAACATAGCTGCTAGGATCTTCGGGACACACAAACCCCTCCACCACGATAAGGTGACGGCTCAGGGAGCCTTATTTAGATTATTCCCTGTAATACCTAGAGATGGTTAATCTTGTCTACATGACTAAATGTATTGCTGTGCTATGTGATTGGCTGATAAGCTGCTTGCGTCAACAAGCAATAGAACTGGTGTACTTGATAAAGTGGCCAGTATGTATGTTTTATAAAAGCTCCTATAAACTGTACTGTGATGTTGTCTTTGCATATAACTCACAGCAAAGGCAGAGGAGTGTGACGGGGCTCAGGGAGGCTTCAACCCGGTTGCTGAACTGAAAAAGCTGAGACAAGCTCAGAAGCAGCGCTGCCACCTGGAGATTGGAGAGCTGCTTCGAGTCAGAGGAAAGGTGAAGACGTCGAGGCAGCAGAGAGAAATCATGGCTTCCACCTACTGTGAGTCTCCTCTGAAGACCCAAGGTTCAGTTTGCTTCCTTACACAACCAGCAGATTTGGCGGTTTAAGAGACGCCAAAACATGGCCACGCTGAGTGTTTTGTCTTTCTCACACACTGCATTTGTTTAATCGCAGAGTACACACTTCCTCTGCCCATCCATCATCTGTGCGTTTGTGTGTGTGTGCTTAGATAAAGTGAACGACCCAGTGATGGCGGCCCAGATAGACTGGATGATGGAGGTTCCCCAGCTCTACAGACAGTGTTATGATAAACCACTCCAGCTGCAGCCCAACACAGAGGGGTACAAACACAATCCTTTACCACAGATTTGAACACTTTCAGAGCTCTGTGGACAAACTCTTGTGTTTGAAGTGTTTTCTTATGAAACCTGTGATACAATTACTGTTTAACACAACCACTAGATGAGAGGACTTGTCATTTTATTGACTAATGGACAAAATCACTGCACGAAGTAATGGGTTATTTTGTCAAGGACCCTCATTTATCAACTGTTGCTACAACCTGTCCTAAACTCCTTCCTATAAATTAAATGTAGAAAGTTTATGACTGAAAAAATATCTGCATTTAACATGCAGAAGCCAGTCATAGCAGTTGCATGAAATCACCTGCCCATGCTGTTCATGGGCATTTGCTTTAAAGTGGAACTATTATGTGCATTTTTGGCTAATTTATTTTTATTTCTGAGCCCAGAAGGGCTGGGATTGATCGAGTTATTGTCACAAATCGCTTTATTTACTTCAGACCGACCCTCTCCGTAGGCTGTCAGATCAGCCTGTGGGCAAAACGCCAGATATAAGTTGCCACTGATTGGTCAGCTGCCACCGCGCTACATCAGGAGCGCGCACCGCAACTGCTTTCGCTGTCATTGTAACATCTCATAAACAGAAGGATTTGGCTAATATGAACTCCAATAAAAAAACAAAATACAATGTCAACACATAGCGTACAGCCCTACATGTTGGAACCTGAATCAGACCCTGAAAACAAAGTGGAAAACAGCAACCCACAGCAACGAATGCAGCAAGATGTCTCTCTTTGCTAAACTCACCAGCCATCGTTGGAAATAACTTTATCCAACGTTTTCCACCCGCCTGATGTATTTGTACATGCCCTTGTTAACCAGTAGAAGGTACGTCACAAGGATTTTGAAGTAGAAAAAAACTCTCTAAAACGACGCGGTTTTTTTTGTTGCCATGGAAACCGAATGGAGAGCGTGCTGGAACTCAAACTCAAACTCAAACATGCGTTTAGGTGATAAAAAACAGTGCCGTTCACATGTCTGATGAGGATTCAACACTGTAACACTGTAGAAAGCTCAGAAAACTTGAAATACCATAATAAGACCCCTTTAACAAACTCCCTCAGTTAACCAGATGCAGTGTAAACGCACCTTTAGAAGTCACACAGAAATCACCTTGTGTTTTTTCTCAAAGTGATGGAGAGGAAGAAATTAATTTTAGCCAAGTTTAAAGCCAACCAAACACCTGTGTTTACTCATTAATGGTCATGTTATGTTTATTCAATGAAATGCATATAAAGCTTATTTCCAAAAGTTTCAGAGCAGGAAAGAAATATTATTTAATACTCTTCTGAAACAATATACTGCTCAATGACAAACTTAATAATTAGATAAACACTGCAAAGAGAAAGCCTAGCAGTAAAGGATTTGGGATTGAGGAGGGATCTTTTACATCTTTTTTGGGTTTTTTTTTTTAAGAGATTGTTCAGTCGTCTGAAATCAAATTCTATAAAAAGAGAAAATAAACACAGAGATTAGACGTAACTGCAGTCAGAGGACAGAAACATTTGGATGTTACCATTTTATCTGGTGAAGCTCTCTGGCTAACCTCATTTGGTTTCATGTGTTCTGTAGGAATTAAAGTGACTTTATTTGACTGCAATCATTACTGGATAGCACTCTCATTTGATTTCAGTCTGTTGGGAAGCATTCAAGAGAAATAAATGTATTTCCAGAGAACAGAGCTCGTCCAGCACAGATGGTTTAATGCAGCTCAGTCATGATTTAGGAATGTCCCACTTGTCTCCTCACATTATTTATATAGCGCCACTTCACAACAATGTCATTGCAGAGCATTTTACAGACACATCAATTTTAGGTAATTCATAATAAATAACCTAGCTAAGCGAAACCAACAGATTGCATCAAATCTTGTCTTCGATCTGATCTCCCATCCTGAGCATGCACAAGGTGATGTGGAAATCATTGATCACATCAGATCAATGATAAGTTCTCACCTGTCTGTCATAGGTGTCTTGTTAGTTTAGTAACCGATTAAGATGACTGTGTGTTTGTTTTATGTACAAGCTGAAATTGCTGTTACACTTGCATAAATAATGCAGTTTCCTTTTTTTGCCATTAGATTTTCTTTGTACACAGGTCAGCGTAAATCTTTTAATTTTCAATGGAACTCTAATAAATGAGCAGCTCGGGTGTAGCAGAAAGACGATTGCTTTATTGCAAGTGGAGCTTGTCTTTAAAGCAGGGATCCCCAACCCTGGTCCTCGAGGACCGGTGTCCTGCAGGTTTTCCAAGTGGTCCTGCTGGAACACACCTGACTCAGACAAGGTCTGCATATGTCTGCTAAAAACATATTGATATGAATCAGGTGTAGTGCAGCGGGGACACTTGAAAAACCTGCAGGACACCGGTCCTCGAGGATCAGGATTGGGGATCACCTGCTTTCAAGGATGGAGAGCCAATCCAATGTTCTCCTTCATGGGTGTCAAACTCCAGTCCTCGAGGACTGGTATCCAGCAGGTATATGTTGTTTCCCTTTACCAACACAGCTTATTCAAATCAGATGGATCCTGCAGCTTCTTGTCAACCTGTGTATGAATTTCGGTCAGGTTCATTGGAGCATAGACACAACAAAAACCTACAGGATACCGTTCCTCGAGGACTAGAGTTTGACACCTGTGTTCTCATTGTTTCTTCCTCATGAGTAATGCCTTAAAGGTGCTCCTCATCCTCTGGCTCACAAGTGGACCACATGTTTTTCCACAGGACTTCTACAGATGAGCCTTGTATTTTAAATATAGTTAATTTGCTTGAAAATTTTTGTTTTTGACTTGATCTCTCACATTAGCTGCTTATCTGTAATGAACTTCAGGAATGATGTGTTTGAGGAACCCAAACAGCCTCAGGAAACGTTGCTTTGGTATCACACAGCAAACAAAGCAGTTTCAGAGCTTGAAGTCCTGCCATGATGTAATTGTTGGTACCGTATTTTCCGGACTATAAGTCGCTCCGGAATATGTCACACTATGCCAAAAATGCCCAATTTATTTTACAAACTTTATTTACAAACTACTTGACCAAAAACAGCCATTAAGTCATCTTGGAGGGCAAGTTAGAACTTTGTTAAAAGAATATAGAACAAGCTGAATGGGTCTAAGATATGCTAACACAATGATGGTTATTCAGCTACACGAAAAATAAACATTTAAGGTGTCCAGTGTTTATGTAACATTACAAACAGATTTACGTAACTATAGCCTAAAGAGCAAACCAAGTGTACCTTTACTGTAATTAATAACATGCAATCTCACTCCGCATCAATAAATCCGTTGTATTCTCTGTCCTCTGAGTCACTTCTGAATAGCTCCGCCATCTCTGTGTGGAAATGTAACACGCATCGTTGACAAGCCTTTCCCCACAGCACGTTGTTCAAGCATCCACCGGCGAACTCGTTCCTCTAGCTGTTGCCATCTAGCTTTGAGCCCGCGATTAGCTTTTTTTTTTTTTTTTTTTTTTTCTCATCGCAATAAGAGTAGCCTCCGCTTTACACCCAGTCCCTAACAAGTTTCTCACATGCAGAATATGATTTTATTCTGGGGGACATTTATGTTCAGTCGTTCTCAGTTGTCTTTCTAAGCTAATGTTTACTGTTTAAATTGTTAATTGTTACGGAGTAGGAGATATCTGTGCGTAAGTCTAGAGTGCCCTCTTGTGGCTGTCTGTGAAATTACATTTTTTTCATGTTTCCGGAGTATTAGCCGCAGGAACAGCTCACCTATGGAAAAAAATTACAGTCCGGGAAATACGGTAACCTTTTTTTTTTTTTTTTTTTGTTTACACTTAAAATAACAATATAATAAGGTTTCCATCATACTCAGAAAGCTTTTTCTGTTGTAAGACCTTCAAGTGACATGCCAAGTCAGTTCCAATAGAGTTAATAATATCTTTTTGTTCTTTTCATCATCGTAGTTTTAAGTTTGCATGGATTTAAGCTGATGCCATGTTCTCGCCTTGTGTTTCAGTAACACAGTGGATAATCCTCTGGCCAAAGCAACAAATATCCTCAAGGATTTCTTTAAGCAGAAGTCTGTGAGCAGGTTCAGACCGTATGATGTCCAGGACCTTCTGCAGCCTCTCATCTCCAGCCAGCCTCAAACAGCTTCTGCAGACCTGGTGGGGCAGAACGACATAGATTCTTTTTGATGATCATAGTTGGGAGATGAAACAAAAAAGCAAATCAAACGATAAGATTCTTTGAAGAATCCCTCTGGGGTTAGACTAATGAAGGAAATAGGAAAAAAAAAAAGAAATAAACAGTGAAATCATCTTTAGTTACAACAGAGACGTCACGTTTACCTGCAGTTGAGGAAAACTACTGAATGCATTTGCATATGTTTCTCCTCTGATGCCGTTTAGGAGCCTGTTGCAGGTCCTTCTGCTTGCCAGCAGCTGCGCCAGCTTCTGAAGGAGGTCCTGCAAACCCTGCAGGATGAAGGTGTGGTGTACCGCAAAGTCAAATCCCAGGATGAAGTCTACCATGTAAGAAACCGAAGAAGAAGAATCTTAATATGGGTTTATCCTCGTTGAGTGTATTCTTTGCCTTTTCTGAGGCTGTTGCTTTTCACCAGGTGACCGTGCAAGACAAAGATCTCCTCATAGCCATCAAAGATATCATCAAGGAGGACTCGAAGAGAGCAAAGTGTGCGTAAACTTCATTTTTCCTTTCTTTTAAACAGAAAACATGAAATGACTCTGGCTTGCTGCTGTAGTGTGCGTAAGATGTGGCTCTACATCATGCTGTAAGAAAAATTGCACGAATGTCTCAGGAAAAGTTGTAGTCTTGAAGGCAGTGGACCTAACTGCATTAATGCTGCAGAACCCTGATGCGCCCTCGTACCATCACACAGATCTCACCTTTACTGAGTATATTAATGCATTTTTATTGTATCTTATTATTTTTATTATGATGTTTGGTGTCTGCCTACTATCATGCTTAATAGGCTGTGCGGTAGCATGGTGCTTAGCACCGCTCCTTCAAGAGTGTCACTGATTAGAGTACTTCGGCTTCCTCCCATGGTCCACAGACGTGTGTGTTTGGTAAAATGATCACTTTAAAGTCTGCCTAAAAGTGAGTGTGAGGGTTCATTTGTCTGTCTGTGTTGGCCCTGGGATGGACTGGCCTGCCTCTCGCCTGCCAGTTGCAGGGATGGGCTCCAGCTTGACCCTGAATTAAAATAAGTGGAATAAAAAATGGATGGATGTAATGTTTAATTGCATTTTTAAAACAGTTATTTCTTTATGTGAAACACTTGGAGTTGCAGTTAAGCTTGAAAAGGTGCTATATAATAAAGGAATAAATTGTAAAAGATAAATTTAGCAAGGAGACGTTGAAGTATATCTTGATCTTGAAATGCTGCTAAATTGTTCTTTTTAAAATTTTTGATAGTGTTGCAGACATGAAATGCAAAGATGGATGTATAACTAAATAAGGTTATTTATCTCTGGTTAAGCATGATCCTGATTAATGTAATTCAATAAAATATTTCCTGTCCATTGTTTAATATCAGTGTTTTTTTCAGATATACTGTACATGTGTGTGTGTGTGTGTGTGTGTTGACAGTTGTTTCCTCATCCTCTTGCAGATGCTGAGAAAGGTTGCCACATCCTGCACATCCTGTCTGCTGTCAGGCAACGTTACAGCCTCAACGTCAGCAAAGCAGCTCTGGAGCTCGTTCTCAAGTCTCTGGAGTGCAACAGTGACATCATCAGCACCAGCGACAACCATTACACCGCTTTTTAAACCCAAACAGTGCTGATCAACTCCAGAATATGAATGGAAATCATGTGATGTGCACTCTTTAGCTCATTCAGAGCAATTGTCCAAATCCTCTTTTATTCCATTTCAGATGTAAATAAGCTAAAGTAAAACTTTGTTTACTATAAATCTGTTAGAAAAAAGCTTTCAGCTCCTCTGTTGTAAATACATTGTCAGTTTTGAAAATAAGTGAAAGCAAACAGATGGCATGGATCAGCCTGTTTTGTGGCCCTGAGGCAAACACAACAAATAGAAGTCTCCTGGGTCCCCATTAAGGCCAACTCTCTCTTCTGTATGTGTATCCTTTCTTGAAATGATCATTATATTCAGAGTTTTTCTTAAAAATGTTCAATAAAAGGTGCCAAAAAGCAGCGATTATACAGAGCACACCCTCCACCTACTCCTCTCCATCTGTTCCCTCCTTGTGATGCTGACACAGAAAAACAACATTAATGCAAATAATCAAATTGTAAAATGATGATGGTAGAACAAATTGTCCCTGCCATGTTATAATAACAGTTACAGGAACATTTCTCTGTTAGTGAATATATCAGACCAAGAAGCCTTTCAAGTCCACCCCAACAACATTTTTAAGTTTTCCGAACACAGCTTTAGTTTTATCTGATTGAAAAATCAGCAGTTTTGAAGCAAACATCACAAGATCAACATGATAGGAGCATATCAATGATGAAGCTCTCCAATTCACGTAATGTCTATTTTATATAATATACATATATATAGTTAGAAGATGAAGACACAATTTAAATAGACTACAATACTGTCAATAGCCAAAATTCAATTCAGTTCAGCTTTATTTGTATAGCGCCACTTCACAACAATGTAATCACAGGGACTTTACATACACAACAAAATGGAAAATCATTGCCTGGTCTGATGAATCTCCATTTTCAGCTCCACATTCAGATGGTAGGGTCTGCAGCAATGTGGCATTTTCTTAGCATTGTTTCAGACCATTTCCATCGCTTTATGACCACTGTGTAGCATCCACTGATGGATACTTCCAGCAGGATGATGCACAATGTTGCAAAGCTCAAATCATGTTTCTTGAACATCACAATGAGTTTACTGTACTCCAGTGGTCTCCCCAGTCACTAGCTTTCAATCCAGCAGAGCAGATTCTCATCATGGATGTGCAGAAGACATCTGCAACAACTGTGTGATGCTGTCATGTCAATATGGAGCAACATCTCTGAGGGATGTTTCCAAAACCTTGTTGAATCCATATGCCACCACAAATTAAGGCGGGTTCTGAAGACAAAAGGGGTCTGACCTGGTACTGGTAAGGTTGACCTTGTAAATGTATGCTCAGTTTAGATCAGTCATACAATGCAAGATAAACCTGGGCAAATAAGTGTTCATGAAAAATTGCCATTAACAAATTTAGCTCTTTGAATTGACATCTTTCACATAATATTTACAAATTATATGACCACTGCAGCTGTAACCATTAATTAATTGTTTCCCCAAATCTATTTACCTTTTGGTCCATTGATTGATTTTTCCTACCTGATCTGTATCTCCATCACATATGTTCTAATCTAAACCCGCCATTGACTAAATGAAATAGAAACAAATTCATGTCTAAGAATCAAGGCCAGATTATCCAGTGGGCATTATGGGCACAGGCCCAGGGGCCCACACCCACTTGGGGCCCATGTAGGGCAAAAACCAGCATTTTGGACATGAAACAAAATCTACACAAAAGCCAGACAGTTACACCACAGTGTCTAGTGTATTGCTCCTGGTATCATTGGCTGAGAGATATTAGAGATGTTGTTTCTCAGTGTATCATTCCCACTTTTCACATTGTTTGGGGGGGGGGGGGGTGGAACATTCTAGGCCCAGGGGCCTGTGCACTTTTAATCCGGCCCTGCTAAGAATAAATTCATAAAAATTAAAGGATAAAAGTAAAAAAAAACCGTTTTGTTCGTGGCTCCTCATCACATGGGTGCGTCCGTGAAGACAGAGATGTTACATAACTGATAAACAAGCCTTGCCTTGATTTGAAGTGAAGAAGTTGACATGGCTTGTGTGCGCCGCTCGTGCACATGGGGGCAGTGTTTGGTCGTTAATTGGCTCGTTCACGTAGTGAAGTCTCCTCCGATTGGTCGCCTGTGAAACATCTGTATTCAGTTCCAGTTGCTCGTGTCTCCGGCCAGAAAGCTGCGTCTGACTTGGATGGTGATTATTCTGTCATCGCGCGGCGCTTCGCTGCGGGATTTAACCGCGTTTCGACTCATAAAAAGATGTTGTCTGTTTCCCAGCACGCCGCCGCGCGTCGCTCCGGATGTTTGGGCCGCTTTTAAGCCACGTTCCTCTGACGCGGAGGGGGCAAACTTATGGGACACTGAAGGAAAGCCGAATGAATGAGTCAAGATAACGCGGCTCCGTGGTTATATCTCAGGAGCGCACGAGCAGCTTGTGTCCCCCCCGTTTTTTCCCCCTATTATTCTCCTTTTCTGTCTCGAGTGAATCCCTCCCCACTCGTGTCAGAATCTTCCCCGCCTTGTGTGAGTCAGGAGCCGCTGGATCTGCCGGCTCTCCTGCATTCAGCTCCAGGTAATGCAGATGTCGCTTTTCTAAGCAGACACAAAGGAACTCGCTTCACTTTTCCCCTATTTTTCTTACTAAGGTGACCGCCCCCCCGTCGGCGTGATATTCCCCATTTCTCACCCCGTGTGGCTGCAGGGGAAAGAGCTCGGGTATTCGGCTGCTTCAAACACCTCATACATGGACTATCGATAAGTTTCCAATCAGATTAATCGCCTTTGCGCCCCCCCCCCCCCCCTTTTAAATGACACAACGAGGAATGTTGTGATTTGTCTCCCGTGACACAAGGAAGCTTATCTGGAGCCCCGGCAGCTGTCTCTGCCTGCCAGCCGCTTCCATGCAAAGCCTTTGCACGGTCAAGATGCAGTTTCGGACTGTGCTGGACGTGAAAGTCGTGGACGTGGAGAAGAGGCGCAATCCGTCCAAACACTACGTAAGTTGTGCCCGCCTGCTTGGCCTGGCAGCCTCATCTTCATCCATGTCACCTTTCTTCCCACCATGTCCCGTTTGGATGTGTCAGCGTTGTTGTGTGCGTCTCTGGCCTGTTCACAGTCACAGCATGGCACCTAAACGCAGCATTTAGTCCTCTGCATGCAGCCTGGCTGCTGAGGGAAGAGCGCTGCTGAGGCCAGGCCGGAGTTTTATTCAGAAAGACAGTTGCTTATAAATAATAAACAGGCTCAAAACCATTACCAGCTATTAGCTAAACCCCCCCCCCCCCCCCCCCCTCCATCCTCTCCCCATAGTAATCCAGCAGACATCATCAGCACAGGTGAGCTGTCATCGCTGTAGCCTGTCATGCAATCAATCTGGGCTGCAGCTCATTATCTTTATGATTAATAATCCCCCGTTGTGCTTTTGGCTCCCTCACATGTTGGTAGACCAAACATATGCATGTATGTGGCAATACTATAGCACGACTAGCATGTGTTTTCAAAGCACAGATGGATTTATGTACCTGGCAGCCGACACATAAAGATGTTTGCAGGCAAAATGTGATGTTCTGTAACAGATTAGTAGACTAATCTGTGCTACTTATATTTTGGTATTTTGCAAGGCGTTTAATGCACTGGACTTGGGTCAAAGCTCATCCTGGGCCTCTCTTTGGTCATGGCAGGTGTTGTGAGGTACCAGATGTGAATCGAAAATGCAGATTTAGGCTATGTTTGGTGGATATGAGGCAGATTTTTGATATCCACGCTTAACCTGAGTCAACTTGTCTAAACGTGCAGACGTCGAGCTGTAACTTGTGCAGAATTTCCCAGTTCACGAGATGACTGAGTGAGCCTCAGTTCTTTGTAAGGTAATGTCTTATTTATAAAAATATTACCATGTTAGAGTAAATATGGATTACTTTTATTTAACTTGTGAAGCACTTGAATGATTTATCTGCTAAGAAACAACATCAACTTATAAAAATCCCAGCATGACGTCCTCTTATGCGGAGCTCCTCTGAGCTGATGGAACGTGTCAAACGTTTTGTTTCGTCTTTAATCTTCTAAATGTTCCTTTCTGGGTTTGGGTCATTTAAAAAAAAATGTGGCTCACTTTCATTTCCTGGAGTAAACAAAACCTCATGACGGGGTCCAGTGATTGTTATTACCATCCTGAACCGTGCCCCCTATGGCTTCACCTGTCAATACCACACTTGTTGGGAGTGAGTTTGTGTGTTATTGCTCTGCACTTCTTGGCCGAAGTTCAAACAATTTCAGGTTTATAAACAAGAAATAATAAAAGATTAATAAAAAATAAAACTTATTATGGCTAAAAACACAATACTGCAGAACTTTGAGCTTAATGACACGGAGAAACATTGAGTGCATGTATGAATAGAGGAATAAACCATGCTCTTGCCACATGTGCATCTCGATACAAGTCATATTTTCGACATCTCAAATCTCTGATGTGTTGCTTTCATTTCATGAGGCTTTCATTGGTCCGTTGGTCAGATTTATGAAAACACAACAGAGAATGAATGTTGACACAGATTTTATCTTATCCGTTTAATCAGTCGTTGTTCTGAAGATCTGACTGGGTGTGAGGAACCTTTAAATCCATCATGAAATGAAAAATACTTTATTAATCTCAGAGGGAAATTGTAAAGGGTTTTTTATTTATTTTAGTGCTTTGTTCTGAAGGGTAATGACTGTTAGCAGCTATTATTATTATTATTATTATTATTATTATTATTATTATTATTATTATTATTATTATTATTATTATTAATAATAATAATAATAATAATAAAAATAAAAATAAATAATAATAATAACAATAACATTAACAATAAATGTATTGTTTAAATAACAATGTCTGCTTGCATCTGATCATAATAGAGCCCAATTATCCTTTAAAGCGTTTCCCAGCTAAGTCACAATGACGACTGTTTGCATTGTCTTGGAAAGATTCTTTGCATCCTTCTCAGGTAAATTTCCATTTCACCTTCATTCTGTTCAGGATGTTTACTCTGTAGCCCTCACCCTGAATGATAAAATGAACTAATGAAGATGCAGACGGGATAACAGCAAAGTAATTCTTTGCTAAGTTGTGCCCAAGAACATGAATGTTAGTTTACTAATTAACCTCCATCATGTTAAGCAAAAGCAAAAACTGGTCAAACTGTAGTTTTATAACCCGTCGCTTTGTCTCTCTACCAGTTTCCAGATGATGGATTAGTGTTTTCCTTCTGTAGATCAGCTTGCAGGAAGGACGGTTGATTGTGTGTGTACAGCTGAGGTGTAAGCGGAGCTTCTCAGAGCTGAGCTGATCTGTGTGTTTGGTTCTTCTGTCTCAGTGGACCGGACTGTGGCCTAGTTTCCTCAGCTACCCCGTCTCTGGAGACAAGGCTAGTTACTGTGAGAAGAAAAGGGAGGAAGAGAGGGAGGGCATGAGGGAAGCAAAAAAAAAACAAAAAAAAACAGAAAGACACAATCTGCGGCAACCACTGAATCCCATTTGTAATGTTTGTGAAACCAGCTGGAAATGCTTATCCAGTGAAGGGAGAGGGAGGGAGGATGAGATTTGGGGTTTTTGCCAAAGGGAAGCGCTCGTCGGACCGTGGGGACAGCTGGACTGCTGAGGCGCTAACATGTACTTCTCTGGGTTTGTGTACATGTGCAGGAGCAGGAGCAGGAGGAGGAGGTGAAAACACAGAAGAGACGGCCATGTTTACTCTGAGCTTCTGTTTCTCTCACAAGTCCCAGTCCCATAGCATTTCATTTCCGAGAAGCTCCTGCGCAGCGCTAAGGCTCAGGCTGGAGGTTGCTGTTGTTATTTGGTTCCATAAAACATCCCTTCAGAGAGCTGTTCCGCCTTCAAATATTTACCGGCCAATCAAACACAGAGTGATATGGAAGAGAAAACGGGTCCTTTTCCAAGATGCTCCCCTCAAAGTGGGGAAGATGCACAGGTTCATGAGGGGTTGTGTTTTTGGTGGATGTTGGTTGTTGTTTGTAGGAGTGTGATGAAAAGTCCAAAGTTCTCAAAAGGGATCAGAGTGAGGGTGAACACGAGGAGGAGGAAAAGAAGAGGCCGAGTCAGAAGCTTGATGTTAAGTTTATGGAGCTCAGTCTTGTTTTCCTTACCGATGCTGTTTGAGACTGTGGAGGGAATTATCATCATGGATCCATCTTGGCTTGTGTCAATGTGTCAGGTTACTGGGGGTGTAATGGTGAGGGGGGGTGGGGGGGATTTCTACGGGTGTGTATTGGCAAGAATCTGACAATATGATTGGGGCTGGGCGATTAATCGGATTTTAATCTCAATTACAATCTGGGTTTTCAACGATCATAAAATTAAAGAGTGTGATTATATTTCTCTTTGCAGTTTCCTCTCCTGCTGTCTTCAGCTGCTAATCGAGTGTCACTGGCATGGCAGCGCTGTGCTATAAACTCCTCCCACCGCCGCTTTGGTTTCATTCAGCCACTATTACCAACTTGGCGAGTTTCTGGCTAAACCTGGCGACTTTTTCGTTAAAAGCGACTAGTGACAAATCTAGCAACTTTTACTGGAGTTATTAGAGACTGTTCTGGTGTTTTGGCGACTGATTTGAAGGCACATATTGTTCTGCAGTTACTGTAAGGAAGGAGCAGCGGGAGCCTCTCCCCGTCCTAAAGCACTCCCAGGCGGCCAGTCTCAGTCGGCTGCAGGTCAATGTAGAATAACTGCAGTAGGTTGTGGAAGTTCAAAACAACATAGTTTATACCATTGTCAGTGAGAACTGGCTGCATTATTTTTGTATACATAGTAAACACTGTAATATCCCTCCGTTACGGGGAGTTACCATAGCAACGTGTTAATCAGCTGGTTCAAATCAGCTGTCTTTTACAGGTGAATGAGAGAAACGCGCTGCAGCCTGACAGCGGTTGTTTGGCATAAAACGTACATTGAGGCCAACATAAAATAGTTTCTATATAAGCGGTAAAATCGGATTAAACAACTTGGAACCGTGCATTAGACGGTTATATTGCGCGACACGGAGTCGAGAACACCACGACCAGCAGCGTTGTTTAAAAATACTGGATAATTGTGTTAAATAATCGCAATCTCAGTTTCAGTCAAAATAATCGTGATTATAATTTTTGTCATAATCAAGCAGCCCTAATCAATATGCCGCAGCAATAATACGCTATATTGCAATGCTATAAGCAAGACGATACTGAGATTTTTCTTCAACAGAATTTAACGGTATAGTAAACTAAACATTCACATCTGTTACGTGCTTGTCGTCAACTTCCTGCGTAACAACAGTGTCAAGCCAGATACAGAATCCTGAAGTTGGTCATTTTTATTTTCATCATAAATGGTCAGGGAAAGGGTTGGGTTGTGTGCGTATGTGTGTAACGTGCGTGTGTGTTTTTAAGTGTGAAACTGTTTTTTATGTAGTTAAGCACTTTGATATGCTTCTGCATAAAAGTGCGATACAAATAAACTTTGATTTGATTTGATATAGATTTCACAAAAACAAAAACATATATATGAATAAAGAAATTAAAATCTGTCTTATCAGTGAAAAATTGTTATTCCTGTAGTATTAAACACAACGCTGAAGTGCAACATAGATAATGCTGGTTGTCTGATTGGTTCCTTTCATTACCCTATGTCCTGAGTATGTGTTTTGTTCTATAATGTGCTAATATAAATAGGGTTCTACCACGCATTGTTTAATGTACCCTTGAAATTGGTGAGATTATCAAGTTCATTTGCTTCTTACATTGCGGGACCTGTAAAATGACTATTACACACGTACATAGTGGTGACGATGCTCAAACGATACTTTGTGCAGCTGTATTTCAACGTATTTATAGGAAGAAAGTTTGGTGCAGAACAAAAACAAACATTTTACCATTATTCAATTATATTTCAAGCCGTTTTTATTTTGTGTAGTGCCACTTTCCAACAATGTCATCTCAGGGCCAGTTCATCAGAAATAGCCTAGTTAAGGAAAACCAACAGATTGCATTGAATCTTGACTTGCATCCAATCCGCCATTCTGATCCTGGACAAGGTGCATTTTTAACAGAAATGAAAACTTCTTGTAGAACCTGGCTCAGGGAGGGCAGCCATCTGCCCTTTAACATGCATCATCATCCTTTTGTCACGCTGAGGTGGTGGTGTGGACCACCAAATGCAGGACGGGAGCAAGGAATGCAGAATGAAGATGAATTTTAATTTCCAAAATACTCAAGCTCAAAACACATGAACCCAACAAAAGCAAAAGCATGAGCAATGGACCAGTACTGGGAACAGAAACCAAGGTGTCTAAATGCATATGAACAAAAGAGACATAGGTGAAGTGAATGAACTAAATGAGACCAGGTGAATCTCACAAACAGGAAAGGAAAACAGGAAACCAGCTATGAAGGAACTAAACAGGAAAAACTACAAAATAAAGCCAGAAACTAAAGACAACACAAAACATCACACCATGACACCTTTTTACATACAACATCAAAGTGTTTTGGATTCCCCAAGTAAACATTAACAAAAGAAATGTTTTGAAATGCAACATAAATATGAACCATCGCTGTTACTGTTTGCACACACAGTAAATTGTAAAAAAAACAAAAATAACCAAACAAAATAGTTCTTTTGATACAATATA
The DNA here is from genome assembly GCF_933228915.1 of Telmatherina bonti. Classification (NCBI taxonomy): domain Eukaryota; kingdom Metazoa; phylum Chordata; class Actinopteri; order Atheriniformes; family Telmatherinidae; genus Telmatherina; species Telmatherina bonti. The sequence goes on from NC_136621.1 coordinate 14,612,249, forward strand.
TTGCTAAACAAATTATCATGAAATTGCAATATATTGATATTTTCTTCCACCTCTAGTATATTCTTGGCCCACTTTTAGCTCCTGAGTATTGATGTTGTATGGCTTTGAATTGTGTTTTTTTCTTGCTCGAACTGTCTCTCCAGGATCTCCCATCTTCTCTTTAAAGTTGAGAAAAGCAGCTTAGAACCGATAGATAGAAATATGGGTGTGAACAGGATGATCAGGCTCCTTTACCATACTGCTCCGAGTGTGTGTTCCCGACTTACAGATAGCTGAGGTCAGACTCCTGCATGTGCACATGGCATGCCAATGAATAAAATACACTTCTTCTACTTCTAAAGACCCCAGGCAAGAACACAGTACTATAACTGCTGTTAGTCCCATTTTGTTACCACCAGCTTGTCTTTTAGGAGTCGGGTGCTTATTATGTAGAATTAAATGGTTTTTGAGTCGTATGTCTCCAATTTGAACTTCTTTGATGTTTCCCGGTCCTTAAATTTGCATTTAAGAGGATAATAGTCGGAGGTCTGTTTGAAGCACAGTAAAAGTGATTTATAATAAAATGTTCTGATGTGTTGAACAATATGAAAAGATACCAGAGAGGCTTGACAGACAGACTTCCTGTGCCAAACACGGAGGCACTGAAGGCGTGACATTTCCAAATGAGGACACCAGCCTGGTGTATTGGTGATAATACACCAGGCTTGGCAATTTTTTCTTGTTGGGTCGGTTAAGACCCCCCCTGCTAAAGCCAGACTTTTTCACGGCTGCGATCTTCGTTAGTTTTCTGCAAAGCAGTTTAGACAAAGTTGGTAGGGCTTTATTGTCATGTGTAAACCTCTTTGGTGCAACTCTCAGACATGAGGACATACTTCACCCAGTCTGAGTGGAAAAAGACACGACTCCCATACAAAGAGAAATTTTCCAACCGTCTGTAGACGGATCATTTGCACTTTTATGGTTTAAAAAAAAAGGAAAAAAAAAACAAAAAAACCAGCCGTTGATGTATTTTTATAGGTTACTTCAAATATAGCCGTTTTAGGCGGGGTTGGCTGCATTTAGTGGCTGGGCCCACAGTAAATCTGCCCCACCAAACTCCCGGCTCTTTCGCCAACGCCGAGTCCTGGCTGTCCACCGAAACTGTAAGTTATTTTATCTGTTTGCTCTTGTATCTCTGATATCTTTTCATGGTTTTTGATGCGAACATAAAGGATCCCTTGAGGAGTGGAAAGAGTCTTGAATATTTGTTGGCTGTTTCAGATGAACGTAATGAAACAATCAGAGGTTCAATTTGTTCTGTCAGAATTCATGTTTCTGTCTTTGCTTTCCAGCATGAATAGAAGCTTTGTTTACAAGTCCCTTTTCCTCTGCGGGAACACGATTCACGTTAGGTCTTTCTTTGCTATCTGGGACATTCGCACCCCTCTAGCCTTTTATGAGTTCTGTATTTTCTCCCCCTTGTTGATGAATCCTTTTTTTTTTTAGACTTCTTTCAGGGGAAAATGAACAAAAAGAACTTATAACACACAAGCAGACTAGAATCTAAATGAAAAAAAAACTACATTTTTGTTAAGAAAAGCACTTTTATTTAAAGGTTTTAATGAATATTTTGAAAGATTTGCCTTCATCCAGTAGGCTTTCATCCGATTTGATCTGCAGAGCTTGTGCTTCATTCAGCCTCCTTCACCGAGTTTTTTAGTAAAAAAAATTGAATTAAGAAGATTAAAACTATAATCACGTGAAATTATTTGTTCATGCTGATGATTACGATTCTAAGATTTCCAGAAGTAAGAAAACATATCTAGACTTTAAAGAAGTGACAAATGACTGAAATCAAGTTGTGAAATTCATTTCAAGCCCCTTAATAAGTGAAGAAACCCTTAAAACTTAAAACCAGCTCGATGCTTTTCATTGTTTCTTTTTCACTTTGAGAGAAAAGATCATTAATCTTTTTTTTCATTTAAGAATAGCTATTAATAGTCTACTTCCAGACTGATCAGACTCATATGAGAGTTTAACCAGCAACCTTCAGTGTATTGGACAATATGCTCACCGCCACATATCTAATATACACCAACCTGCTCCCAGGTCTTAATTTATGTTCATTTGCTCTTGTTTTAAGATCTTTATCTTAAAACAAGAGCGACTGAAAGAAACACTGAAAAGAGGCACAGCAGTCTGATTTTCCTTTTTTTCATATTTAACACATAAATAAGCAATTTAAAGATTCAGCACCAAATAAAAGATAAATTTTCTCAAAATTATATTAATTAATCTGACACACTCTGCTCTTGACAAGTGTACCTTTCTCAAAAGAAGATCATAAAAAGACTTTATGGCAGGATATAAGATCGTAACACTTGGTTAGACGGAGGCTTTGCAGTGTTGTTGAAAACTGTTCTCTTTCTGGACCAAAAGAGCTGAAAGTCAAATTTTAGTCTTCCATTCGCAACTTCAGATGTCTTGGTCCACCTGACGTTTAATTTTTCTTCTTAAAGATCTGAATCAGTGTCGTTGCTCTGAAATAGACTCATCTCTGTTCCATCTAATCATATTAAAATGTATTTCATTAGCAGAATGATTTCCTAGCTGACATTTGAGTGAGTCGTAGCTTCTCTTGGCTGCTCTTTGCGCTGACGACAAGGCAACTTCACATCTGAGGCAGCTAATGTTGGTTTATTTTTAGTTGTTGCAGTTTTGAGTTTTGAGCTTTCCCTTGTTAGAAAAAAAAATGGAAGCAGTTTCCTTGGAATATGCTAAATGAAATAATGAAAATTTAATTATGGCCATGTCATGACAATGTTTACTGCCAGATTTATCCTGAGAAGCAGCAGCACAGTTATAATTTACGGCCCGTGTTGAGTGGATGGAGTTTTATTTCAGGGACAGGAAGGGCAGGGAGCTTTAAGCTTGATATTTTCAGCCAAAGGATGGGTGCTGGTTCTGTTTTCCATTGCGGTCGCCATCACATACCCATCTGCTGCTGGGGTTTGGATCTATTTAATGAGTCCACATCTCTCAGATTGGCTCATGTCTGACACTTCAGTTCAGCATCTGAGAGGAATTAAGTGGTCCACATGGATGATGGGGGGGATGTCACTCTGGCATACTGATAAGATCAGAGGAAGTTGTAGCGTTCACACACACCGCAGTGTGAGAGTTCAGCTATATCCTTGCTTGTTTTCCCCCCTCTCTATTTTTAATGACTTAAATGCTTATTAGTTACTTTTTCTCTAATCCAACCCTTTCCCCTTCCTCACGACACTTTTGGCTTTCCAAAGGTCTTTTTTTTTTTAATCCCCATACAAATTTTCAGTCCAGGCTAAACACAGACTTGGCCTATCTCAGCATGGTGTGCAGTTTCTCCTTAAAATAACTGAGGGAACTGGACAAGAAGTGTCAACCTTAACAAATAGCTATCAACAGTAAATAAACAGGATCTAAAAATGATCATTTGAAAGCTAAAAACAAATCTATCAACCCTTAAAAGTCCACTATCACCATTGTCCCCAGTGCTGTCACTGCTATTGCCACCAGTTTATAAGGAACGTAGTGTGTAACTCTGTGGGGTAAATTCGGATGGATAGCTTAAACATTAGATCATTACAGATGTTTTTCAGGCATTTATATTCTCTACAGGAGGTGACACTCCAGCCAGAGACTATATGGTAAATCCACTGTGATCCATGATAAACACCATTATTTACAGCAGTTTCATCAGAATAAAGATCTGTATCACGTCCATGTTGCAAAGAGACCTTTATCTTTTTATTCATTCATTCATTCATTTTCCTAACTGCTTAATCCAACTCAGGGTCGCGGGGAAGCTGGAGCCTATCCCAGGAGTCTTAGGGCGAAAGGCAGGGTACACCCTGGACAGCTCGCCAGTCCAAGGCAGAGCCACACAGGGATGAACAGCCACTCATGATCACACTCACTCCTATGGGCAATTTTAGAGTAACCATCTTTTTGATTATAATGAATCCACTTTTTGTCAAACTTTCCACCAATCAGACAGCTGAAATTTACAGTAACGTCCAATCAGGAGCAGCCAAAGATCAATGTTTAAGCTGAAAGTTCTACATATGAAAAGAAACAAAAATACTGCTCCTCTGTATCTGGAATAAAGCCAAAAAGACGTATTTGATGTACTGTGGCATCTAAAACCAGCTGAGTTGGAGTTGTTTTTGTGATGACAGCAGGTAAATAGTAGCATAAACAGCTGGAGGGGAAAGTGTATGGAAATTGCATAAATATGTAAACAGGTTTTTTGTTTTTCTCTGGAAAGCAAAGATTTGAGAGAATGGTATTAGGATGAGCAAAGGCACACTGTTAGTTACTGTTGAGTTTTGTGTTCTTATCTACCAAGTACTGTTTTGTTGTTGTTGTTGTTGTTGTTGGCCTTTATGGTGCGAAGTCTGTCATTGCATTCATTTATCACTGTTTTAGTCTCATAATATGACAACTGATTGAGTCCTGGAAAAATAATGTCTGGTTGTTGACTGGGATTAAAAGAGTTCAGCTTCTAGATGTGTTTGTTATATAAACAAAGTTTGGAGTGGAGTTGTAAGGGTTAAAGGCCTATCTCAGGACCTGATGAATGCATTTGGACCTTCAGCTGATTGCAGGAGTTCAACCTATCAGGTGGAACTAGATCAGGGGTGTCAAACTGCAGTCCTGGAGGGCTGGTATCCTGCAGGTTTTTGTTGTCTCTGTGCTCCAACACACACCTGACCGACACTCAAACAGGTTGACAAGAAGCTGCTGGATCCATTGATTTGAATCAGCTGTGTTAGTGGAGGGAAACAACAAAAACCTGCCGGATTCCGGCCCTCGAGGACTGGATTCTGACACCCCTGTGCTAGATCATTCGCAGAAACCTCATCAGAAATGGTCTCTATGGAAGGGTGGCTGGCAAGAAGCCGTCCTGAAGGCAGCAAAATGTGGAGAAGAGGCGGAGGTATGCCACATGACACAAAAACTGGCCTGACAATCATTGGCAACCCGTCTGATGGAGGAATAAGTCCTCACCAGATCTCAACATCATTGAAGCAGTGTTGGATCATCTGAGAAGAACAAAAAGACAACCAACATCTAAAGAAGAGCTTTGAGAAGTCCTTCAGGAATCACAGAGAACCTCCACTAGAAGACCTTACAAGAAATCAATGGCGTTGAGGAATAAAACTTAACAGGTTAAATCTTCATTTTCAGTCTCCTGCAAACTGGACAAGCTGTGTTTGCACATTTCAATATAAATTCACAGCACTGGTTTTCTTGCAGTAAATAAAGAAATGTGGAGTGACACAAGATGGTGTCCCCAGGACCGTACAAGGATGTCAAGTGGTCAGTACAGATTTGGTACAGCAATGCAGCTCTTTCTGTGGTATCTTGTTTTAGAGACTTGTGTTTCGAGTCAAACAGGCATGGCTGTACAGAGCTCTAAAGATGCATTGTAATGATAATGAGATTTGACAGCCAGGCTAGATGTTGCTCCATAACACTCGCTGTTCATGTCAGGACTTTGTGTTTAGAAAAAGTTCAGACCATTTGACTGATCCCATGATCCATCAGCTGTTTATGCTTCATGGCTCATCCTCACTGATATTAAAGAGACGATCAAAACAGCTGATAAAATGCTTTAAGACCTCTTTTTTCCCCTTGTATGACGATGAACATAACGAAAACTCGTATTTCTGGTTGTGACCACAACAAACCTGCCCACACCCCAGCAGGTGCTGCTCGATCAAGGTTTGCCTGTCTTCGACATCCACAATATTTGTTTCGTGTATTATCTGACCAGACTAACATTCTATACATCTGTTGTGGGAAATCTTGTCCCTAAGGGCCACGGTCTTGCAGGTTTTAGATGTTTCCCTGCTCCAACACACCTGATTCTAATTAATTAGTCACTGTGCAGCACTTGATAAGCTTTTGGATCTATTTAAATTGAATCACGCATGTGAGATCGGGGAAATGTCTAAACCCTTCAGGACCGTGGCCATCACGGCCCAAGGTACCCCACCCCTGCTCTACATGTTTTAGTAGTCTCCATTAAATTTCCACAAGCAATTAAAAAATTAACCTTATCAAGTTTGAGGACATATGGCAATGTAGGATGTCTGTAAAGTGATGTCAGCACGAAATGTGCAGTTGTGCAGGGAGTCACAACAAAAACGCAGTAGTTGTACAATTTAAACACAATACTTGTGTTGTGGACTAACTGAGCTCTACTATAATCTGTCATGTGGTCAGATTGACTCTTTAAGGGAGTGGTAGCCAAGCTTAGAGTTTTATCTGTTTTAATATACTTGATTAATATAATGGGTCATTGGGAAAAACTTGATAAACTGGATCCATTTAATTTTAATGGAATGTGTTGGAGCAGGAAAACATCTAAAAAAAATCAGCAGCTGTTAAAGGACTGGAGTTGGCTCTCCTAGTTAAAGCGAATAACCTGCATCATATCTTAAAGGCTTAAAAGCAAAGGAGAATTTTAATTTTACCTCTCTAAAGTAAACAAAACACCAAATAAAAAAGATCTTTTTAATGCAGCTAAATAAGGACAAACTCCGTTCTGCCACACAAGCTTTCACTCTTATCTTTCTGATAAGTTTCCATCGTTGGTGCGCCGACACGTTGAAGCGAAAGTCTTTAAATGAAATTTGAAGCACAAGTCTTGTGTGATGTGAGAACTTCTCAGTCACTGGGATCTTTTTGCTACATGACGAGTTTTGCTAACAAGCAACAAAACAGAGCTCCAAGTCCTGCAGAAATCTCAAAGACATTGTGAATCATTGCTGGCTGATGCTGTTTAAGTCGGTTTTGTGATGTCTTAGAACCCAACAGTAACACTGGGAGCGCATTTTCAGACCAATAACTGCTGGTGCTAATCGCTGTGGTGACACCCTGCCGTGCCAAGAACAAGTTTGACAGTCGCAGCTTGTGGATGCCGGGAGCCGTGTTTGCATGGGAGCAAACACACTGTGATGGCTTTATGCCAGCAGCAGCTGAGCCCCCTCCAACAGCAACAAGGCCTTTTAACCCTCAGCTTTGTTATGGAAGCTCTTTTGTTTCAGGCGACTGCCCTCCTTACGTCAACGTCAGGGTCTTCCCTTGAACTTCATTCATCTGGGCTGTGCTCTTGGCAGGTACAGAGGGTTGAAGTGATGGCGTATTATCAGTCAGGGAAATGCAGCTGGCTGGAACACAGAGGAGCAGCACACAAGGGAAAAACATCACCTTTATTTAAAAAGAGCGCTTTACATGAGGCACAGTTGTTTTAGTTTGTGAAGGTTCACTGCTAAGGGGGTTTATTTGAACTGGCTCTGGTCTATTAAACTGGAAATCCTTAGCTGGATGACTTTATGTCATTGCAAAATCACTGAATAATGGCCTTTTATTTACACATTAACAACATGGCAAATGTATAGAGCAGGAGTGCCCAAACTTTTTGCCTCCAAGGGCCAAACTGAAAATGATCCAGTGAGCTGCAGGCCAAACGCTGCAGCTTTAAGGATGAAACACGAGACAATGCACAATGTTATTTTAATTGTTGTTCAATAGCAAATACAGTGTCTTTTTTTTCCTATCTTGGAAACATAAAATGTTACCTAAAAATCAAATATAGCAATCGAACAATGAAGCCATAGTTAGAGGGGCAAGAAATAATAATTACAGCCACTAAACTGCAACCAAGTGCAACATGTCAACCACCAGAAACAGTGCATGTGGAACGAGGCAAGTTGTTGTTACTTTGTGGAAAACATGAAGTTGATCTTTGGACAGTACCAGTCTCTCCATGTTGGGTTGCACCTGGCTCATGTCATTCAGGATCCCTCTGAGTCCGGTCTTATTGGGGTTTGTGACACTGAAAGTGTCTTTTCATCAAGCTCTGCAGGGCAATAATATAAACAATGACTTAAGTCCCAAAAACAAGTGCTAGCGGGCCGATCTTGGCCTGCGGGCCCCACTTTGGGCACCCCTGGTATAGAGCTTTGAATTTCTTAACAGCTAAAAGCTATATAAAATAATCATACATATACCGTTCATTTTCTCTCTACGAACATTTTTCTATAAAGTTGTTCTCAGATTGATGAATGCCAGTCTTCTCTTAAGTTGAATAAAGGGGCCAGCTGGCCCTGACCTCCAGGAAAATACACAGAAATGACCATGAAAAGCCAAAGCTGAAGAGCCATATGTCGACACACACACAGAGACAAGGAAATGAAAGGACGTATCCTCCATTTCCTGATAAAACTCATCAATATGTATATAAAAAAAAAAAACAAACACTGTTTTTTAAATGGTTAAAAAGACACGTAATAATAGGCCATGGGACACTGTCAGCTGAATCTGACATTTACGGAGAGATAGAAAAAGATTTGCTGAGGTGGCTTTAATTTACACATATGTGCAGTCTAATTTACAATTGATGTTATGAAGACCAGCTACAGAATTAAACTACAGCTTGATTATAAAATTAAGTTTTTGGTGGATTTATTGCAACCAGAACTAACAGGAGTGTATGGCTGATGGACTACTATGATATTACTGGCATGTCTCCCAGCTCCTGAAATACTCCAGCAGATAAAAAGCCTGAAGTGGAGAAAACCTGCACATGTGGTGGAACAGAAGGGCTTTTGGTAGCCTAACATGTCCAAATAAGAAGTAATTTTCTACAATTAAATCAGTATGGTCATAAAAGATTTGTTCTCGCTGCAGGACATGATATGTGATATCAAACTACAGTGGTAAATACATTTACATTGCAATTCTTAAGTATCAGTTTTATGTTGTAATTTTTTTCCACATTATAATCTAATGAGACTGCTATCAGTTTCCAGTGTCTCTGGCCCTGAAGTAACCTGTATGCACAAAGGAAGTCATGATGACATAAAGCAGGCTGTATATATGTAGGTAAAAAGTAGACAGCACATGTTGGGGTGTGTATATACATTTTGAAGATGCTGTACAATCAGGGCTGGCAAAATTCAGATACAACTTTGCTTACATTGAGTCTAGCTGCATTCTGTCTCCAGTGCAGAATTAGAACCTCTGCCTCACCCCAGTGACATAAAAATGAAGTAAAATGTGACATGTGACTGTTAAGATGAAGACTTCTTTGAAAAGTACTGGTGTAGCAGCGTTGCTATCATCAGAGTACTCTTTGTGGATAACAGCAACACACTCACACTGTGGTGCTTTGACAATTTATGCTCTCAGGGGGCCTCAGCACACTTCTGCAGATTAAGACAGACTGATTAATCACGAGGTGCCGCTGTGCCTGTCTGTCTAACCTGCCTCGAAAAAACCCCCCAAAAAACAAAACAAAATCAGGTTTGTGCTGATATGGGTCAAATGTGACTTGAACTGTCAGATTTGAGCCACTTTTCCCTGCATAGTCCCCTGTGTCGTTTTGTGAGCTGAATTGAGATAAAGAAAGACCAGTTTGGAAGAACCACAAACTGGTGAAACTGTCTAAATTAGTATATTGTCATTTGTCAAAGTTGGTGTTAACAAATTTTAAATGAACAAAACTTATCAGAAAAAAATACAGTCAAATTACTGTCATTTAATCCCAATTAACTGCACAACAGAAGAAAACAGGAACACTGATTTAATTAATGAAAGTACTTCTGAATGTGTGCTGTCAACCTACTGAGTGAATGTCACTGTGTTGTAAGAAGTGCACAAGGAGAACTTTAGACAACATTTTTATTCTTGAACTGATTCTTGAATGAGACCCAAAAATCTAATTTTGCCTTTTGTTTTGTCCACACATCAAAACTTAATGCAAAAGTCCTGGTAAGATATATCCCCAAGGGACTGATGATAAATGGGAGGCAGGTGTGTAGCATTCATTAAACCAAAACCAGGTAACAAAAACAACATCAGGAAGTAAAACCAAGCATAGTCAAAGACATACATACACAAGTACTAAAAAAAGAAAGAACAAATATTGCAACACAATACAGACAAACCCTTCAAAACCTGATCATAATCAAACATGAATGCAAAGAACAAGATTAGTACTTAGACAACGACTACAACAAACCCCATACAAGTCTAAAAAACAAGGGTTAACACCAAGTCGGGGCAATAAATGACCTGTTTGAACATGACAATGCTTGCTCCAAATTGGTTATTGTTTTCATCAGTGCTTTTGCTTCCCCCTGCGTCCTCATAGGCCTTGCAGTGGCTGAGCAAACCCCAGCATTTAGACTTTTTTATAACCCATCACCTCAGTCTCCACCGTTTATTGTTGCACAGAAGCTGCCTTGTAACAGGTATATCATTAAGGAGTAATTTGAGACATTATTCTGTCACAGCCATGTATAATGGAACTAATAAACAGAGCTATTCTGCCCAACAGCGACTGATCACATTGCTCTCACTTGGCTTGTTTTTACAAACTGCTGAAAAATCTGGATTTCTAGCTGATTGTATTTTATGGAAATGGGTTTGCCATTTTCAAAGCGTTTCTGTGAGAGAATATGACAATGCTACGAACTGTGTGAACATTTGTATATGTATACACATATATATGCATTGCAGTTTTACTCAAGTGCTTTGTATTTCAAAGGTGTGCCCAATGATTTAGCAGCTAAAGCCTGCTGCTTAATGTCATGCAAAAGCTTATCTGCTCGAGTGTTTTCATATCCAGGTCTTTTCGATATCACAAACTAAGCGCTCCCACCTGCTCTTAACGTTTCTGATGAAAATTTCCTGGCCCCTGGATCTGTTACCTTGGTTATCTATGTTTCATTAGATTAGAGATGATGGTGGCATCACGTACCTCCTCTTGACGGATAAATGGACTCTATCTCATCTTATCAGACCTCTCAGGGCTGCTACACTGCTTCAGCCAAAGCTGAAGGCTTGAGAGGTCTGTGTGTTGATAAAAGAGTGATGATGTCACTATCAACCATGAAGTATAATGATGGATTTAGAAGTGTGTACCATTGCACTTTCCTGACAGTCTATTCAAGGTGAGACTGAGACCATGTCCACACGTAGCTGGGTTTTTAAAAAACAAATCCATCCACACCAATCAGCATAACCGTGTTGTTTAGCACATTCATAAGCATATCAAACCTGTAGGTGGCAATAGTGTCCCTAATCCCATCCAATCAGAATAACTTTCTGTTTCACAACGTCATATCCACAAAACGTGTCTCAAATGTGATATGGTTATTTGGTGAAAACTAACTGTCCTAATCTCGTCCTTTGTTTTTGGTCCTCAATGTGGAGCGATATGAAAGCAGTGTAAAAAAAAACACAAAGTCCCTGTACAATGAAACGCTAACAGTTTTGACAACGTCCATATTGTTGAAAACAAAAGTCTCACTTGTGATGTCATGGTATTTTTTGTCGCAGAGAGTGATGTTTCCAAACCGAAAACCCTGGTTATATATGTCCATATTCAGACGTGCAAACCCTGTATTTGTAAATCTTCACTTTGGTCAGAGGTTTTGAAAAGAATTGTTTTTGATTGCATAAATCTGCGTTTGGTGTGGATGACAGGCCAAATTGAAGAGAAATATCTTCTTTTTGTTAGATACCTGATATCTTACAAGGCCTGAAAAGTTGATCTACCTCTAATAGAAGTAGCCTGAGGTAAACCTGAGGTAAACATGTAATCTTTTCAAGAAAAGGACTGTAGTGACCTTGTAAGGTAGCCAACAACTTACAAGTTACACAATCCCAAAAGAGCCCATGTAACGAGGCTCTGAGTTATCTCCCCTTATGACTTGGGACCAGATAGAGTCCTCTGCTTGTAGACTTGGAAGCTCCTATTCACTGGGCTCCACTTGCCATTATTTGCTGGTCATGTATTGGTTTGCTTTTCTTGGCAAAGCAGAAAATGCACATTTATGCCATCAGTCAGGGATGGCCAACTCCATTCTCGGAAGCCATAGTCCTGTGTTGGACGTTTTCCTGCTTGACACACTTGAAACACATAATATTTAATTAGCAGACGTGCAGATTTTGACTTCAAGTCTGCACAAGAATAAGTCTGCTAATTGCCCATTTATTTGAGCCAGGTGTGTCGCAAAAAGGAAAATCTCGACACTTGCAGGACTGCGGCTCTTAAGCATGGAGTTGGCCACCCCCTACTCAAAGCAAAAGGTGGAATTAAGCATTTATTTTATGTCCTGTGTCATTTAAGTTTGTAATTTGGTCCATTTCTTTGGATCCTTACCTTCATGGAGCAAACAGAGTAGTACCAGCTAACCGCCGGCCCAGTTGTGGGTAATATAGCTGATGTGCAACCCACAAAAGCTGCCATGTATATTTAAAGACCACACAGTCCACTGCTGTCTACTGTGTTTGCCTTTTAAATACCTCTTTCTGAAAATAAACATTATCATGATCTCCACTATTGTCACCATGTTTATTGTTGTCAAATGGCTGTTGACAGTCATTGAGGTTATACACTTATTGCTATTTAAATTTTTGTTTTATGCATACTTTGTAAATATTATTAGTTGTCGCTGTGAACATGTTAAAACAGGAAGTGACTTCATAAAACAGCAGATATTTCAGCTATTAAATGGAATGAGGGCTAGGACTTTATAAGCACATGGTTCTTCCTACTCCTGGTCACATATGTTTATGAGCAATGATCCATTTAACATGCTTACATGCTTGAAATAATCAATCATTCATTTATTCAAACTGATGTTGGAACTCAGAGATGAACTCAGAACTCTGCCCTTCGGTGGATGTATTTAATAACAACTATGCTAACGTAAGGGTCACATTAAAACTGACATACCTACAATATTTATGTATATAAAGGGAAATATAAGAGTTTTTAGTTGGCCTCATGCATGGTACTCATGGTACTTTATTGGGTCTAAACTCTTCATGCCATTTAACTAATGTTGCTTCTGCATGATGAATAGAATTTGCAAGGTTTTATTTTAGTTAAGTGACAGTAATTTCTTATTTCTTAATTTCTTAACCATATTTCTATCATTATGATTAATCAGTCCAGGAATCCTTGTTAATAATGCACATCCTTTCACTGCAACTTGAATGCAACTTTGTCAAATCTCAGTGCTGTCTTGTGTTACTTGTAGATATATGTCATTGACTTTAATTTACTTTTTCTGATAATAAACATGCAAATGTGTCTTCTGTCAGACAACTGAAAGTCATAACTGAGAAACATTTTTCATTCTTGAAACGCTGCCAAAGAATGTCTAAAATACATCAACAAACAAATAACCATGACAATTTATAACATCCAGATCTGCTGCTAATTCTCAATAGCAATGAGTTATAAAATCTCAAAATATGTTTCTTCTGTTTTTGGATTTGGTTTTTACCAGTTTTACAAAGACTTGAGGCGCAATGTGAAAATGAAAATAACTTTTTGTATTTTTTGTAATAACTTTTTTTGTTTCTGTATCTGACCTGCAAAGCTAAAAAAATTGACTCTGCAGTTGTTTATGGACCAAACTAGCAAACAAGGATAACATTTCCCAGATATTTCCTGAGATTAAACTAATTCCAAAAGAAAGTTGTAAAATGGTTTTGTACTTAAATACACTTTTCCAGTCATATTGACCACTCGAAGCACTTTACATGGCACATTCACACACACTCATACCAAATAGCACATCAGGGGTGAAGTTGGGGTTCAGTGTCTTGACCAAGGACACTTCAGCATGTAGTCAGGGGAAGCCTGGAATAAATTTCCCAACTTTCTTTTGGAAAGACGACTGCTCTTCCTCCTGTGCTACAGCCACCCTGAAAAGCTTTTAGTTATCCTCTTGTGGATGTCCACTGCTGTTATTTGTCATTTATTTCTTGCCGGAGCTTTGTTTTCTGTTTGTACAGCTACTTCTTCTACTGAATTACAGCCACTAGCATGGTAGCCTACAGTGACAACCTTTAGAGACACAACACAGTTGAGTTTCATTTTTCATGTTTTTTTCTTTATTGTTTGCTTTAATGGCTTTTCAAACAGTTGTCACATAACATCATAGCTGGATGTCCGGGCTTTCTTATATTAACTGCAGCCTTTCTTAAGGCCTCCGTCTCAGTAGCAGACCATATCTGATTTCTGTTGCATCAAATGTGATAAAGCTGCTGCTGAGGAACATCAGATTTGACTTCAAAACAGTTATTGCTTTTGTTTTTTTATGTGGAAAGGTGAATAAATAAAAAAGTAAATCTATGTAGTTGACACAGATTCAACTCTTTCTTTCTTCTCTTGACAGGTATATCTTATCAATGTCACCTACTCTGACAACACCTCCCACATCATCTACAGAAGATACAGCAAATTCTTTGACCTCCAGGTAATCCTCCATCACTCCCGCTCTCCTTGTTCATGTTGTGTGTGGGCTGTGTTTGTGCTGAGAGCCACCATCCCTTTGCTGCTGATGTATGTTCTAGCAGGGCAGCCCTGTGAACCAGCGGCATTGTTCTGTATGGATTCATGTGTAAGCCCTTGTGATTGCTCCAACCGCCTTCGCCACACCTCGTCACCCCAATGAATCGATGTTTGTGTTAGTTATTTGGCCAGTGGGCAGGGGACAAGTAGTTTGTATTCCTCGACCTCACAGAGTTACAGAAATGTCTCTCTCTGCATTTTTACCCTTCCTCCATTTTTCTACTCTTCTTCTTCTTTTCTCATCTTATCCCTGCCTTGCCCTCAAAATGTCAGGGAGCTGACAGGCCTTATTTTTAAGAGGTACAAGCAAGTAATCCGCATGGAAATAAATTTAATGTACTGTGCTTTATGGGTGGGGCGCATGGTTGCTGATTGGTGGGTGATTTAAATAGACTCTGAGATAGAACGGGTCTTGCTTTGTTTTCATGACTATTTTTCAAAGTGTCAAGTTCCCTCTTTGGGACTATTTGTGTTGGACTTAAGTTTCTCTGAAAACCTTTGACTGTGTCTTTCAGAGGGACAAGCTCAATAGTTTTTGTCTACCCATTTGTGCCTCTCTCACCTTCAGACTGCTGCAAGCTGATACCATGTGTATACTGCTGCAGCGGTCCACAGGTCACTCGGAAATATAAAAAGGGGTGCAGTGAGAGAGTTACAGGGAACGTCTCAATGGCACCACTGTGTTAGTTCTGCAGGAAAGGATGTTTTAATCAGCAGAGGAAAACTCCTCTCTGAAAGGTCTCATTGACAACCAATGGGGTAATGTGAGGTGAAATATAGACTCCCCCTGCAACTGAATAGTCCCAAAAACAAAGGTAGAATAATAAACAGAGAAAAGCTGTTGAAGTTTGAAAGCTTCATCCATCGGTAAGTGGATGTGTCCTCCTCCTGATGTAAGTGTTGTCTTCAGACTGCTGAGCGGAAACAAATGAACCTTAATGCTTAATGGGTACAAAATCACTCTCAGTCAGCAGCAACAAGATTGATTTTGTTCGATTTCTCAAATGACGAGGGGCAAAGGTCATCTAACTAGGTTGGGGCTGTATTGAGTTGTCAAATATAGCAGCTCTCATGTGGCAGTTTTTCTGCTTTTGGGGGTCTGATCATCCACTAATGGAAAGAATGGTGGTTTGCCCCCAGTCCCCTTTAAAGGTTAAAGGACAGCAGACCTAAACCCTGTACTGCCCACAATTGACTTATTGTTGTTTGAGCTGTGTGTAGGATATAATAAAACGGGTCCTTAAAGAAGCACAACAGCATGTTAGTAGAGTTTCTTCATAATGTGACCCCTAATGACAATTATTTTGGCATCCTACTGTTACTCTACCACTGTAGCTCTCTCCAGACAGTAAAAGTCAGTCCTATATTGACTCTTCTCTTATCTTTTTCATGTCCCTTTCTCATTTTCTTCTCCCTTGATAATTTTCTTGTCTGGTTCTTTGCTAAATCAGACATGGTGCTGTTCAAACCAACCAGTATGTTGATATCCAGTTTCTGGCATGTGATACGATGCTTTAAAAGGAAATACTGTAATGGGTGTTTTTAAGCTGGAAACTTAAAGTTGTGAAGTGTCATTTTTTAGTTTTAGGGGGCTTTAAAGTTCTTAAAACTTGGTAAATAATACACATTAAAACAGCAAATGACATGTAATTATTAATTTAACAAAAATTAAGTTAAAATACCGAAACAGTTTGTAAAAGATAAAGCTCATCCTTACTCCTTCCAAAGGAATAAGAGGGTCAGTAAAAGCCAGGTTGATGCTAATTGATACACCAGAAGTTTTGTCAGCTTGTTGCCAAGGAAGAAAGACATCAGCAATGATATTACAGAACTGGTTACTGTAATCCATCAAACTTTTAACAGTTATGAAGCTAAACTATTTCAAACCCATCAATTTACAGTGAGAAATATTTTTAAGCTGCCACTCTACAGAAGCATGCATGAAGTTGGTGTTGCTCCATTGTTTACTTGCTACAAACAAAGCAAATGAAGGCAAATGATTTGTTTCTTTTCTTTTGTCTTCACAAATGAGTGAGGTTGTCTTCTTGTTCCTGCATTTTTTTTCTAAATACCACCCCCCAAACAAACACAGTAACTGCAATGTTGTCCTGGTTAAAGTGCAGTAAAGTGCAGTCTTATAGCGAACCAAACAAAATGAAATATAAGTTGTTTTTTTTGTATTTTCTGTCCAAACAAACTGAGTCACCTGGGCTATCCTGGTGTTAGGCCTCAGTTAGCATGCTAAATGTTAAAGTTCATGAAAATTTAGAAAAGTATGGCTTGTTTGGAAGAGTCACAAGAGAAATCCTCTTCACTCTAAAAAGAGCAGCACTGCTTAGCTGCATCTTCAAAAACCACAACACATCTGTAACACAAAAAATAAATGTCCTTAAAAGTGGAAATATTTGATTAGAATGCAAAGAAAACCAAAAACAGCACATCAGCACAAATGCCTCCTATCAAGTGTCAAGCATGATGGTGGAGGGCTAATGCTTTGGGCTTGTTCTGGACCTACTGGACCTGGACCATAAACTCCTCTGTTTATAATAATACAACCATAATATTGCTGAGTATAATGTGAGACATATTTTTATTATGTGTTGAATTGTAAGAAAACCTTACTTTCTTTCTCAGAGGACAGTACATTGTTGTTATGATGTTTACCAAATGCTCGTTAAAAACAGATTTATGATGAAGTTAAAACATTGTGGAGTGAAACTATATAGTGAAACATGTATTACTTTATGTTTTTGTTTCTTCATTTAACGGAAAACTAATATTTCATTTTCTAAGACTAGTTTGATATATTTGTGTTATGCAAAATTATTTGCTCATGTCTTATAAAAAGGTAAAAAATATATTTATTCTATCCGCTGATGTTAGTTATATGGTATATTATATATAGAGTCAATTCTCATGTTATCCCTAGCAGTCATGCACTGTAATCCTCTGTCTCTGTCAGTATATGGACTGAAAGTAAAGTTCTTTGCCAGCCTTTGATCTTGCTTGATGGCTTTGAAGGTCCCGTTTGATCTCATTGTTTTCAGAACAACGTGGAGCCACTCCTGTCCAAACATTTATCAGGTGAAGAGTCTCAGCTGCTGTCAGCAGTTTCCTGGACGAATGCTCCAAAACTGCTGTAGTGTGGTTTAACTGGTGCTTTGGCAAAGCTTACTGTATTCTGGAAACACACTGAACTCAGTTTCTGATGACTTTTCTGAATATGTATGTATATATATATATATATATATATATATATATATATATATATATATATATATATATATATATATATATATATATATATATATATATATACATACATATATATATATATATATATATATATATATATATATATATATATATATATATATATATATATACATATATACATATATATATATATATATATATATATATATATATATACATATATATATATATATATATATATATATATATATATATATATGTATGTGTATATATATATATATATATATATATATATATATATATGTGTATATGTATATATATATATATATATATGTATATATATATATATATATGTGTGTGTGTGTGTGTGTGTGTGTGTATATGTATATATATATGTGTGTATATATATATATATGTGTGTGTATATATAGATATATATATATATATATATATATATATATATATATATATATATGTATATGTATATATATATATATATATATATGTATATGTATATATATATACATGTATTTACTACTTTTTATCAATGATCTCTACGTCTTTGCAAAAATAGCAAAATCCAAACAACTTCACCCTTTAAGTCCTATTTCTATGACATTTTTTTCTGAGTTGAAACAAATAAAACAAAACCCAAAACTTCAGCTTCTTTCTGGTGCTGACAGTCAAAAACGACACATCAAACACATATCTGACTCATACATTTGTCACCTCAATAGCCAGACTAGTTTTCTTCTGTTTTCCTACTAAAGACCAGTTCATCTTCCTCCCCAGGAATTGACTACTGGCTCATATTGGTCACGGCAGTCTGATGTGGTTTTGTCCCAGTCCAAACTGTCTTGTGAGTAAGTGGACTGTCCGAGTTACTCGTCTGAGGGGTAGAAACTGGAACAGGGAGTGGCTCAGGTCAGCCAGAGGGGACTAGTAGAAGGAGAGCGACGAGTCAGAGAAGGATGAAGAGGATGATGATTCTGAGGAAGAGATGGGGGGACAGTGATGACAGATATGATAGTGATGATGGTTATCAGAATGACGTTGATGATTAGTATTAAGGCTATTTGTGCTGACGAAACTGATGATGCTGATGGACGACATGAACGCTTCTACAGGGTCATTTCTTTCAAATAGGATTTCACTAGTATGTTACAGTAAGGGGGTTGGTTATTGTGGTATGAGTGTCCTTTGGCAAAATTAGTATATTCAAAGTCGTTTTATGGTCTCCTGTCTAAGAAGGACACAATGAGTCACATCTTTGGCTTTCTTTCAAGTATATGAGCCAACTTTAGTCTTTTTCCAGGTCAGCTCCTGCATGAACCTCAACACAGCAACTAATCACTTAATACTACATCTCTTTAGTTTGCCCAGAGACTCAAGGTTGATATTCCATCCTTTTGGTAGGAGCATGATGGATGCTTTCAGCAGACTTTGGCAAACAGCTGCTTATAAGTAGCACAGCAAATTATACAGTAGCTGCGGTCAAATCGCTTAAAGGGAAGGTCACTGAATTGTGAATCTTCTTTGTGGGCTGTTTGATGGAAGCATACTGTATGTCTAAACTAAAAGGCATTATCAGCATGCCATCCTCGAGGACAAGTCCTGAATAGCCAGGCCGCCGGTTCAGCCTCTTTGTCCTTGAGTTGTTCTATGGACGTCCACCAACTAAAATGAATCAGAGAGTCCATTGTTTCAGGTCGAGGATAAAGACTTGTTTTATTTTATTTATGTGTGTGTGTGTGTGTGTGTGTGTGTGTGTGTGTGTGCCAGAAAAGGAAAAGAAGGAAACACACTTTTCAATCGCTGTTGAGAGGCAGAGTAAGAACACCTACATGCCAAACACTAGACCCTTCTTGTGAGTTACAATCAGGCACTTGAGGGAACGGCCTCGCTCAGGTCCTTGCTGGACGGAGCAGAGAGGGGGGTGAGGAAAGGGACTATGCACCATTTCCCACAGCCGAGGGAAAGGGATCAGGAGTGTGGGCTAAATTTAGGATGAATGAGCACAGTTAAGTCGTTAGAGGGATATTTTCATGGTTTGAAAAAGTCAGCAGTGTGACTGGAAAGTGTTTCAGGAATCAGACAAACAGGTCGATAGAAGAGATGAAGATTAAATGAGGCACTGGGAAGAGGTGTAAGATTATTCATTCCAGCAACGCTGCTGCAAACTTTAAATAGACAAAGTAGATTTACACCAGTCCTGACATCCACTTTCAAATGTTTTTTTTTCTTAAACAACTGGCTTTCTTTTATATATAATCCAATATGTCTCAGTCACACTAGTAGAAAGATCATTTTAAATGCAGCTCTACATGTTCTTCTTTTCTGTTAGTCTTTCATGTTTTTTTTCTCTCTTTTGCCATCATGTTGTTGGAATCAAGCTCATAAGTAAAGTCACATTTCTAATCCCCAGTGAACACAGTCTGTTTTTTTTTTTTGTGTGTGAAGTTATAACTGCATGTAACTTTTTCATTTCAGACCAGGCGTGGAAAACTAACTTTAGATTAATGAAAATGCACCTAATTGAGATTGAAATGGGTGAAGTTTATAACAATACTATTGCGGAATAAATGCAGAGATTGCAATATGTTTGCCTCAATACAGCACTGGCACCCATATTGAGGTTAAAAATACTTACATTTTTGAAAAGGCATTTCAATTACCCATGATATAATTTCGTATTTATTGGCGAATCTTAAATCATGCTGAATCAAAATTTGAGGATCTTGACTGAATTTGAGACATCACCAAATATCCAATCACTATCCATTAAATTGATATAATATTGGCTCACACTGGTAATTTAAGCCCCTATGACAGTTTGCTTTTACTGCACTTCTGGTTGTTTACTGTTTTTGAGATTCAGTTTCTGCTGCGAGATTGTTTTATATGCTTAAGAGTTAATTTTATGAATGAGAAATTAACAAAACAGATAAATAGTAGTAAATTATGTTTCCTGGGAATGATGCCATCTTATTGACTTTTGATCAAGTAATGTTTCCTATTTTCATTTATTTTCTTGAAGTTGTTTCACATAGAACCTCTACCTGGTTACATATCTCAAACCTACATATCATATCACAAAACACAACACATTTTATACTTAAGCTGTGCAATAGAGCAGTTGTTTTGTTGTTTTTGTTTCATCGTTTGAACAATGCTACCTTGTAGTGGAAGCAAATCACTATTGCTAGGTAAAACAAGAAAGCTGCGTGTTGAGACAATTGTCACATAAACTATTTAATTTTTCAAAAATGAAAAATCATTTCTCGTTCATACTGGCTTTCCATATTAGTTTCTTTCTTTGTCAAGAAGCAGATCAACATTTTATAGTCCATCCCTTTTAAGGAATGGTTTTCATGTCAAGTGAGCATACGTAAAGGTCAATGATGTCATTAACACTGTAATAACTTTGTTGGAGTTGGAGTCTCTGGTTGCAATATTACATATATATTTATAGAGTTCACTGAGTTTGTTCATGTCTGTGTGAAGAAGAGGGAGTGTGATCTTTGTGTGGAGGTGGAGAGGCCGTCCTTATGATTGACAGCCTCTGTGTGTGACAACGTGAAGGCAGAACCGCTGGGAGATCATGAATAACCTTTTTTTTTTTTTTTTTTTTATTATCCTCATGTCTTTTTCTGGCACAGCTTAAAAACAAAGTCTTTCCTGTAAAGTTGTGTATGTCTAAGCATTCCTCTCTAACACCTCCTCTGCTGACTGTTGCTGCTTGAGATTATTTGATTTATTGAACGGATGCAGTATGTAAAACTGATCCACGCTCCCGCTGCTTCCTTCCTCTGTTTACGCTGCTGCCTGTTATCTGGAGATGTATGTGGCAGCTGACAGACGTCCGCCATTGCTCTCCATCCGTCTCTGGCTTGTTTTTTTTTCCTCCTCCCTCTTCAAGGTCTTCTCCAGCCATCTGAGATGTGGAAGCGAGTCAGTAAAGTCTTTCTTTGGCAGCTTGGCTTCATACCGAGCCTGGAACAGAGAGGCTTTTCAAGGTCTTTTTTTTCTTTTTTTCCTTCTTCATCACATTTCCCATCTATGCACCTATTGTGCATCTTGTTAGGAGATGTTCTGTTTTCATTATATCCTGTAATTGTTTAGCGTCGATCGGTTTGTACTGCGAAGCGTCTGAAGGACAGATGTTATCAGCGAGTTAGGATAAAAAGGAGTGTGAAACTATAAAATTAAATCAAGCAGTTACTTGTCCACCTCATGCCAACAAAAAGGCAAAGATTTCTTCCTCTGCTGTTTACAAATCTAATTTAAATAAGAAGCTTGGATGATGTGTAAAATTTGAAGACATGTAAGATTTACAGATTATAAACGGATGCTGTATCTACAATAAGAAAGGGAAATCCTCCAAAATGCTGGAAGAAAGACACTTTACTATTTCATAAGAAACATTTGCTAATTTGAATTTCAGTGGTAGTAGACAAGAAACATCTGGAGGGACTTTTAACCATTTAAACTATCTGGCAACTGGTTATTAACATGATTTGTCATAAAAAGGCCACCCTGTGAAGTGTCTCTTAGAAGTAAAGACAAGCCGAGGTTGAGCAATCCCCGCAAAATATGACATCTCCAAACTTTATAAACACAAGCAAAAAATCAGAAAAAAAAAAATGTATCAATGTGGAATTAAAAAGGCTTCGAACAGGGATGTTTGTGGTCCTCAAGTATTGTGGTCCTGCAGGTTTTTTATGCTTTTCTGCTGATTAAATTGTAAATTAAATTCAAATGAAAAAAGCTAAAAAAAAAAAAAAAAAAGATGAAGAAAACATTTTTCATTGTTTTGGTTTGTTCTTTTTTTCCAGTTTATTGGGTTACCGTGACAGTCGACAGTGAAACTAACTCTTTATTTCCATGTTGCAGTGGGGACTTGACTGTTATCTTGACTGTGACAAAGAGCAACATTTCTGTGGCCAGCATTTATCTATTTGAGAACCTACTGGACAAATATTGTTTCTTTTAATGCTATATTTCTGATTTCAGATGGAAAGCATTTATAATACCTATAGTACCTTTAAAACTCTTTGTACTGAAGGATTATGCAATACTTGCTAAATGTTTGCTAAAATGATTGCTATTATGTTTTTTGGGGTTCTAAAATGAACTAAATCTATTAACAAAATAAGCATAGTTAGCACTAACATGCAAAGCCTGTGTCATGATGTCAGAAGAAAGTATATTAATCTGAGGCCAAGTGTAAATTAAACTACATTGTAGGTCTTAAAAGGAGACTGTGTAACTTTTGACCACTAAGGGCGCTAAACCTGTAAGTTCCAACATGCCGCACAATGCAACTGCAAAATTGAGGAGTCTCTACTATAAATGACAGTTTTGCGTATCACATGAAGCAGTAACTCTGGCACAACCCATGTTAATCACCTATTGTTATAAAAATGACTGTATTAACACTTTGCCTATTGGACATGACAGCAGTACTGCTTCCAATTAAACAGCGTATGAACACTATGAAATTAAACTGGGCCAGTTGTTGCCATGATTTCCAGGATATAACTTGGGCAGGAGGGTCAGCTCTGTCCTGGGATGCTCCCTGGACTCAGTGGAAGTGGTGGGACGATGGTGAATGTTAAAAAACACATCCCACCCTCTGCAGGACACTGACAGCTCCGAGCAGCTTCTTTAGTGAGTGACACTCACAATGTTGTTGTTTATTCATTCTTTATATATTTTATATTGTATATTTATTATTATTTCTTATTTTATTCATTCTTATTTCTTCTATTCCTCTGTGTGTTTTTTGCTGCTGTTGCGGCATAAATTTCCCCACTGTGGGACAAATAAAGGCACCTTGACTCTTGAATAAGCTGATACTTTTTTCCCACACGATGAATCCTGTGGTTTAAAGAACGGTGCGGCTAATGTATGGTTTTGTACTGGCTAATTTTGTGCTTCACACGCACACCTTCATCGTGGAAAACACATGAAAAAATGTGAATGAATCAGTCTTCAAATTAAAGGTGATCACTGTGAAGAAAGGAAAATAGAAGAAAGAAATGGAGCGACTGCATGCTTGGTAAAGGTGCAACTTATATTCAGGTGCAATCTATTGTCTGGGAATTACGGTTAACCTTTTGTTAATTCTTTGAAATATACATGAACATATAAAATGCATGTATTGCATGCAAACCAGCCCAGCAAAACATTTAGGGGTTGTGTTAGCTTTGGTCTGTAGTTAATTAACTTTAACTAGCGGCATTTAGGTTCTTCAAAATAGCAAAATAAAGACACAGACATATACTTCAACGTTCTACAGCTCATCAGGCACTTGCTGCAATTGTTTTGAATAAGTGCTTGTCCAGCAGATGTGAAAAAATACATTCTAGTTTGGTACAAGCAAAGAGCTAACTTAACAGTCTAATAATAAGGAGGCAAACAGAGGGTGAATTTTCCACACTGTTCATTCACCAGACTCCACCAGCAAAATTTTTTTGCCAAAGTCGACTGATGTGTTTCCTCTGGACCGAGCCCCTCTCTTTTCTTTCCTGGCCTGCTCAGATTCCATTAACACCCTCTAACTTTGTACAGCCATGACAGACTTTTGTTTGAAGAGGAGAAAAATAGCACAAAGCAGAGTCCTCTGTGTTTATAGAGGTGGTGCTGTAAAGCAAGGCACACCTGGTCACATGATCCCATGAGAGACGGATCCGCTCCAGCAAAGTTACATTGTCGGGTTTATGAAGAAGTCGGCCCTCTTGGAACGCCAACACTCGCCAAGCACTGTATACCGAACCCAGAAATCATCCGTTATTACTAACATTCGGCCAATGTTTTGGTCAAAACTTACACCGTATCCCTTTAATACTCAAATTTTTAGACACACACCCAATGTTTCTCTAGGTGACCTCATCCTGAATGGTCAAGCTGCATTTCATCTAACTTTTACCTCTTTGAAGTGAGACAGATGACACAATTTTGTGCTAGTGGAGGCAGAGCATGTGAACGCAGATTGCTATGTGTGACATCACGTCTTCCTCTGCTCATGTGGGTAACTTCAGAGCCATAGACCATTTACATTGGAGTCTGACGCATTTAAATTATAATGTGAACAACTGTAAAAACAAAAAAAAAAAAAATAAAAAAGTTAGACCTGCAGCGTGAACAGAGCCTTAAATGTGATAAATAAATTAAATAAATATGTGTGTGGCCAGAGGGGTGGAAATCCTTTACTCTATAATACACCATGGAACATGGATATCTTTGATTTGACTTTTAAAGCAGAACTACTTGAACTTTGGCAGAGTTTCTCAATTTTTTAATTCAGCAGTCATCTTGTATCCTGACTGTTGTCAACAGCCAGGAAAAAAAAATCTCTTATGTCTTTTTTCGAAATCTTGTTCTGGTACTTTCTCTCCATAGTTTCCTCAATTTCTCTGATTATGTTGTTTTGTGTTTCTTTGCTGAATCAGCCATGGTGCGAGCTCAAAAAGCCAATGTGTTGATATCTTGTGACATAAATCTGAATGATTACCTTTTCTTATACACATCTGTTGTACAAGGATTATTACATTTCTGCTAACAATAAAACATCTGCTAATTTTTACAAGGTTTTAAAAACAGCTGCTCTTACATTTGGGTATGAAGTTTTATCATAGACCGTATAAGAAAGATGGATGGAGCCTCCGGCGGTGAAAAGTGAAGCCAATGTGGAAGTGCATAAAACTGCAGTTCTCCCTTCATCCACTGGCTGCCAAACAGAGCGAATCCCCATAGACTCCCATGTTAAAAAGACAGCAGAAATAAACATGTTTACAGCCTGGTTCAAAAATCCATTTTAAGTTTAATAGGTCAGGTTTACCTTCATGACAACTGTGGGGGGAGTGATTTTTTTCTAACTTGCCCGTTTAAAAGTAATATAATCCCGAAGTTTGGCATATTTAGGGGCGTGTCCTTTTGATTGACAGGTACCCGATCTCCCGCTTCAAGTAAGAAGAACATAGAACAACCACGTTTTTTAGCCGATTAACAACGTGATTTGGCTTTAGCCCGCCTACCTCCTTCAGCCGATTAGCTCCAGTTATCTCTGGGTTAGCTTGGTTAGCTCTTAGCTACAGGCAGCTCGGAGTTCGCTCGATGTCAATCATCCGCCATGATGCTCACTGCCCCTCTCTCAGCTCCACCTCTTTAACTATATTTGTATTTTCCAGGCGAGACGACACACATGCCTCTGCCAAGATGGCGATGATAGTAACCGCCCACCGAGCTTCAATTCAGCTCTTCAGAAACCTATGGGTGACGTCACGGAGACTACGTCCGTTTTTTTATATACAGTCTATAAGTTTTATCTTTTTTTTTTTTTTTTTTTTTTTTGCTCTCTTAAAGTTTGAAAGCTTGAAACAAGCTTACTCTCTTATGTTTACAGATCTGTCTGATCTTATCTGTGTTCTCCAGGTGCTTGAAACATCTCCCATCAGCCACTGCAAAAACAAACATAATTTTTGTCACAGAGAGCAGAATCAGGCCTTAAAATTCACACACCGCCTCTGCTTATCTGCAGTATCAGTGGTTGTGGTGCCCTTCGTCCAGCCAATGCCTGGGCTTGCCGGTCTGTCCGCAGGTTAATCAACAATGATTGAGTAAACAGAAACCTGGACAGGACACATGGGACCGGAGCTCTTTATGCCATTCAGTCAGGTGGAGACTGAAAGAGCTGTTCAGAGATAACAGATGGGTGGATGGCTTCTCTCCTTCTGCTGTCTCCATCAGTTTTCTCCCGTATTGTCTTTACAATCCCGTACACTACCACTCACACATTCACTTCAGACTCTTACACTTTCTCACTCCGTCTCTCCTCCCCCTCAGCCTCTCTCGTCCATCTGTCTCTGTCTCTCTTCGGAAACCTTCCTCTGGCTCCAGCCTCATCACTAACACCTCCGGTCTCTTTCCAGCTAATCCACAATGACCCTCACATTCCCGGGTCAAGTGCATTAACTTATTTTCTTATGGGCTTCTGTGTCAGGCTGCATTAGCATGCATTCATTTTTATTTGTTTATTTGTCTGTAGGAGTGCATGTTTGTTTAAATGTTTAAATGTGTGTGTGTGTGTGTGTGTGTGTGTGTGTGTGTGTGTGTGTGTGTGTGTGTGTGTGTGTGTGTGTGATGCATTGCTGGAGCTTCGCCTTATTATCCGGGCAGTCTTTCCATTTCATGATGATCCAATTTAACCCCACTGGGAGCTCACTCTCTCTCAGCTAGATTACATTTTATTCTTAGAGACAAGAGAGAAGCTTTAAATGAAATAGCAGATAAGGTTAGCCTCTAGAGTTTGACCCCGAATGAATTAATTATTTCTAGAAAATGCAATGAAACAGATATATGCCTGCAAATTTAATGATAATACTAAAAAAATATTAAAATAGGAAATGTATGCTTTTGAGTTTTTATTATATATATATATATATATATATATATATATATATATATATATATATATATATATATATATATATATATATATATATATGTATATATATGTATATATATGTATATGTATATGTATATGTATATATATATGTATATGTATATGTGTATATATATATATATATATATATATATATATATATATATATATATATATATATATATATATATATATATATATGTGTGTATATATATATATATATATACATATATATATATATATATATATATATATATATATATATATATATATATATATATATATATATATATATATATATAAAATTCTCAAGATTTTAACAACCCAGTTAATTTTTATTTTAGTAGTTAAAATGCCTGTTAACTCACGACAGGAGGGATTTCTAAATTATTATTGTTTTCTGGAGAAAAATATTAAATTCTTGTTTGGATATGTAAAATATTTATGGTAACAAAAATTGAAATCAATTTTGTTAATTTGAGAAAATGATGGTCCTTGTCTGAGCTCTGAGTGTGTTTATGTACTTCATGAGATCCACCAGTTCAGTTGGGTGTTAACACAAACATTCAATCCTCAGCCAATCACATGGCAGCAATGCAATCCATTTTGTCATGTGAACATAGTCAAGATGCTGAAGTTCAGACTGATGTAGGGGTTTTACTCACTTGAACATGGCACAGTGTTGGTTGGAGTGTTTTAGAAACTGCTGATCTACTGGGATTTTTCCACACACAGCCATCTCTTGGTTTACAGAGAATGAGCTAATGAGTAGAAAATATCCAGTTAGCAGCAGTTGTCTGGCACAAACTGTCTTGTTGATGTCATAGGAGAATGCACAGACTGGTTGGATATGATGGAAAGGCAACAGGAAATCAAGGGTTGGTTCCAACCAAAGTATGCAGAATAGCATCTCTAAACACACAACACATCCATCCTTGAAGCAGATGGCCTACAGCAGCCACATCAGGTGCCACTCCTGTCTGCTAAGAACGGGAAACTGAGACCATGGTCCAACCATGGGTCCGACCATGGATTTCAGAGGTTGCAGGCAGAAATTAACAGTTCTTTTGCAAAAATTCAATTTTTTTTTACATTAGATATTTTAGACATTTAAAAAATGTTTATTAAACTCTTTAATTCTAATTTAACATTCTTAGCTTGTAAATAAGAATAACATGCTCTTTCAACACACGTTGTTATGAACTGTTGCCTATAAAAGATCCTGCTGTTGCCTCCGTTCATCACACACAAAGCTTTTTTCTTGAAAAAAGAATTACAAAGAAATCATCTAAAACCAGACTATGACTCATAACACCTGCTCAGCAGGACATAACCTTACTGGGGAGATGATTAAAGGTATGTTTTGGCTCTTTCATTATAACCAGGGTCAGGGCGTGGTCTCTACCAAGTGCTGATACTGAATCACATTTAAAATTGTTGACGAGGGTCCAACAGTGCTGGCGATGCAGGACATACCGGAGGACAAGTGTTCCAGACATGCACCCAGACTCCTGACGTTCCTGACAACCGGCCAGAGGCTTGTTTATCGCTGCCTTTAAAACATCCAAGTGGCAAATCTTTCAGACTGTAAAACATGCATAGCCGCTAGCTTGCAGCAAATTGCAAACAGTGTTTGGTCATTCATGAAACAACCTTGCCCCAGTTTTCGTGCCACTTAATATCCCTACATCACCAGGAGGCCAGCTTGAATTCCCATTTTTCTTCCCTCTGCTTTCCTTCACTTTGTTTCTAGCATGTTCTGCCTTCCCGAGACCAGCCACGCGTGCTTGTATTCCAAACCTTACTGACCGGTTTCCATGCACGCCCTCATAAATACAGACTGTTTGGTGGTTTCTGGCAGTTAGAGGGCACTGCCATATGATTCACATGGTTCAGACAAGATGCCTGAAGTTTGTGGCTGTCAGTGTGGAGCACCCCGAGACTGTCATCATGTCAGAGTCAGGTTCTTCACTCCTCTCACGGCTGAATTTTGGCTTGAGTTATGGCCTTTCCTCTCTGCCTTTGCCTGCAGTGTAACTAGAAGTTTGCTGGCCTGGGCAGGATAAAGCCAACTCTGCTCTTTTTTTCTCAGATGGAGGTTGTGGCTGCTCTGAAAAACATTCAGCCCAATGTTTGAGGTAAAACACTGCAAAAATCAAATCCTGGAGGACAGAACGATAGGACGCAAGAGATTAAACTGAATCATGTTTTTTTTTTTATGTTCTTCTTGTCATACATTTTAAATTCAGCCAAAAAGTAAGAAAGTATCTTGTATATTACCTTCCTATTGGCTTTGTTCCAGCTTAAAGGTTTTCTCCTAGTAAATGCTGTTTCATCTCCTTGATTAATATTTTAATAGCTGTGTTTGTGTGAGTACAGACATATGTGGATTATTGCAGTGGTCTGATAATGGCTTTTCAGCTGCAGGAGGCGGGTTCTTCATGTTAGTTTTTAATTGGTTTAATCTGCAAATGATTTTATGTTTTGTTCATTCCTCTACTGTCTCCAGTTGTAACCAGCATCTTGTGTCCTGTTTGCAAAGGAAACAACTAATGATGCTCCTCTATGGAGATACTATCCATTGGTCAGAAGTGAATCATTAGATTGTTGTATCCATCCATCCATCCATCCATCCACCCCTCCATGTTCCCATGAATAAAAAAACCCTCCTGCAAGTCCTGGATCTCGTATCAAGTGGATGTGTCTGAAAAACCTCCCAGAGGAAGCAACCAAAAGGCATCCTGATCAGATGCCTGAACCTCCTCACTTGACTCCTTTCAGTATGAAGGAGCCAGGCCTCCATATCAACCTCCCTCCACAGCAGGGGTCTCCAACTCCGATCCTTGAAAGCTACCATCTTGCAGGTTTTAGTGTTTCCCACAACGTGCTGCCATCATCAGCATCTTTCTGTTAAAGTGACATTTTTTTAGTATCAGGTGTGTTGCAGTGGGGAAACACTAAAATCTGCAGGATGGTAGCTCTTGAGGACTGGAGTTGGATGACCCTGCTCCAGAGTGTGTGAGCTGACTCAAGCCACCTTATAAAGGAAGTTCATTTCGGCTCCATGTATGTACAACCTCATCCTTTTGGCTTATACCCATATACAGACTAGTAAATTGAAAGCTTTACCTCACAGCTCACCTCTTTTAGCCACAACAGATTGAGTATCATCCTTGTTATAGCTGATGAAGCCCTAATCTATATGTCAATGGCTCCTTTTTCAATGTATTTATTTTTGTCCAAGTCCTAAACTATAAAACTTCTGTTAATCTAAATTATGCGCGCCTTCAAGCTATTAAAATCTTTCCAACCTTGCATCAGTCGTGAAGACAAGAAAGGAAGTAATGCCTTTGAAAACTAAATGTATAAATCCTGAACCCATGTGTGCCACCCACCTCAACAGCTGAGAATTTATCTCTACTTTAAATAATATGCACTCCTAAAACCAGATATAAAGGAAGAAGAATGCCTTACTGGCTGCTTGCTGATAACAGAAATACTCTGGGTCCGATACAGAACCTGCAGTGGCAAAGAAAAAGCACCAACTTGTGTAACATTTCATTGAAATGTTTCTTTTACTGGCCCATCGTCATTATAAAGTTGAAATGAGGTGATGCTATTAATAAGAGACTGAATTCCAGCTCGTCTCTGAAAGAAAACAGGCTCTCATTCCATTAAGGGAATTTCCCAGTCAAAGTCCATCTCTAGAGCCTTGTTCTGAAGGCCACAACTGCGCCTGAGGCTTGGGAGTGATGAAAGAGTGACTGTACCAGGACAAAAGTCAGCAAACCCTGCACCTGTTATTATACTGCAAACCAGGGTAGCCTGCCTCGCCACATGGGGATAACACCCCGCCATGTTGACATATCCAGGAGCAGAGCTCGGATTTTCCCACAAATCCCACACCAGCCCCCACTCACACATGTATTTATTAGCATTCAGTATACCAGCATATCGTCTTCCATTTCAATATGATGTGCCAGTCACAGGTAGTGATTTGTCCAGATTTGGTGCCAGGGTGCCAGTTTATATTTAGATGTATCAACTGTGGATGACTGTGGTTGGAAAATACCCGACCCCAACCCCCCAGCCTGCCTCAGACATCTGCCTCTGAAACCAAACACTGTGATGGGTGCTAATGCATGTTCAGACTGGAACATGCATTCATTTGAGAAAAGAAAAGTTTAGCTTCCTAACATATCAGAAACTTGACTTAAATTTAGTGGAATTTTAAAGGAAGGATGCCAACAGTAACCACATGTTTACAGCATGCACACACACTTTATCAGTAGCTCAGTAGCTGGATGTTTATTTGGAGATGCAGCAGCAACAACAACAACTTTATCCAGACTCCAATTAGAAGCTTTGCACAACATCAGGAGAAGGACGGTGAGAAAATCACATGTTCGCCTTGTCATGCCAGTCATGAGTTCTTCCAGAGCTTCAGTGTGTTTGCATTAGTTTCCATTCCACTCTGAGCCACTACAGCAAAGCCCTGGGTGAACCCTTACAGTCACATGACCCCCCCTACAGGAAGTGAGGCATCAAGCTGCTGCACATTAGCAGAGCAGTGCGGCATCCCCTAAGTTTATGCCGACTGACTCTCACAGCTCCTTATATAGAGCCTCTATTCTTAGCACAGAGGCACGATGTGAAGGAGGTGCTGTTCGTCTCTTTCTGTTGGCCTTGTTATTGCTCCATGTTTCTCATTACTGTAACTAAACTGTATAGATCTCTATGGATGATACTAGAGAATCACTACTTCTGAATTTGTGTTAATTAATTTCCTTCAATGAATACATTCAAATTTGATCCAAGGCTGAGACTGAGATGAGCTGATCGGGAGAAAACATTTCACATATTAAATATATTCTTTGTTTATTCATGAAGCAATGATGTGAGATCTCTGCTGGTTATAGCACTTTGACTGTGAGCCAATAATAATGATGATGATGATTATGCATATTTTCTGACTTTTAATGACCAAGAGCTACAGCTGAATGACTCATTCAAATAACTGCGAGGTGCAACACTTCTGTAGACTCTGAATCTTTAAAGGCCAGTTATGAAAGACCTAAGCTTGTACTTAATTTTGGTCAAACCGGAATCATATCAAACCTAATTTGATTGTGTAAGATGCTAATCTTGGCTTTCGTAATGATAATTATTGGGGGTATGAACAAAACAAAACTGAATGGGTTGTTGCAACCTTCGAAGATGGTGAAACCAGTGTTGGTGTAACTCTTTGATCATCTGATGTGTTACAGGGCATAAAGAAGCGCAGTGATACTTCATGTATTTGTTGCAAAAAAAGCGAATTCATGTCCATGACTCGGTAATTTGTTTCAACCCTGAATTGAAAATCCCATTTTTAGAAAAGTTTGGAAAATGTAGAGTAAAAAAGAGAGAATTTCATCAACCCACATTTTATCGTCAATAGATTCTACAAAACATATCAGATGTTTAAACAGAAACGTTTTCCATTTCATGCTAAATATGAACTCATTTTGAATCCAGTGGCGGAAATAACTTTAAAAAGTTGGAACATGGGCAACAAAAGGCTGGTGACAGCTATCTAGCTAGCTAACTAGCTAGCTAAAATGACATTTACATGGATGATATGTCACAACGTGGCTCACGCGTGATGTTGAAAAAATGTAAACTTCAAAAGCCAGTTAAAATTATTGTTATGACTTTTTTTTTAATACAAAAATATGAAACCAAAATAAATTGTAGCATGAGGATGGTCTGTAAAACCAGAAGCCAAGACCCCAGAGGGAGAAAGGAGTGAAAGCTTTATCGCACCACACATGAGGCCAAAAGCAAAGAAAAAAAAAAAAAGAAAGAAAGAAAGAAAAAAGGGAATAAAGAAATAAATTAAATAAAACTTCATGTAAAATCAGAGATAAAATGTTGGAAAAAGAGAAAAAGCAAAAAAATCTATTATACAGTCATTTGTAGAAGATGCTTTCATATAAAGCAACTTACATGATAAGTGATCAATTAACTTAAAATGCTTGTCTTGTGGGGTGGGAGGAAGCTTGAATCCCTGGAGAAAAACCCACACATACATGGGAAGACCACCATGTGAGCCACCCCCGAGCCGAGAATCAAACTACAAACCTTCTAGTTGGGAGGCCACAGTGCTACCCAGTACACCACCATACCAAATGACAAGTATTCCATTTATTTAATTAAAATGCATCAGATGATAAATTCCACCTGACATGCTTACATGGAGGAGGTTCGATTAGTGGCCTTTCCGTGTGGAGTTTGCATGTTCTCCCTATGAATGTGTGTGTTCTCTCCAGGTACTCCGACTTCCTCCTGCCCCGCCGTCAAGACATGCATGTTGGGTTTATTGGTTACTCTAAATTGTCCCTAGGAGTGAGTGCGAGTGTGAATGGTTGTTTGTCTCTGATTCCCAATTCTACCCCTTACCCGTAACCCTTCCCCTCTATTTGTGTGGCCCTGTGATAGATTGGCAACCTGTCCCGGGTGTACCCTGCCTCTCGCCTGATAACTGCTGGGATAGACTCCAGCTTACCCACAAAAGCAGTTAAGAAAATGGATGGAGACAGATGTGTACATGGACCGCCCAAATACTTAAAAATCCCGAACACTTTCAGTTTCCAGCAGAAACACTGTATCCGGTTCTGTTTTGCTGCTCCATTTTTTAAGCCTTCAAAAAACTTTACATCATATAAGCCCGACATGGTTCAAGCATGTGCAGAAAAAAAACACGTTGTTGCCGTTACTAAGAATATAAAGTGTTGCGCTACTATAATTTGGGTGAATGCGGTACAGCTGTGTCGGGCTTTCCGGCAGCCACACTTCATCTTCCAGAAGAACAGGAGTCTGTGATGATTGAAGACAACCTTGCAAATACGATGATGATTGGTTTCGTGGGCGGAGTGCTTTGCTTAGGCTGGTTACGCCACAAACACAAAGAAACAGCAACAATGGCAACGTTTCAGGGAGATTCCAAAGTAACGTCTTTGAACTGGAAGTACCAACACTACTTTTTGCTGAGTGGAGAACAGCATGTTACATACTCAACAAGAATCGAAAACTTTGTTTTTGCTTTCAAGGCTGCAAAAAAAAAAATTCAAATCCATTCATTCTCCACGAGAAGCTTCGTCCACAGCGGGGAGGGGTCAGTGTGGGGTGATATCTGCTTTATGTACAATTAAGCCGGTTATTTCATATTTAACGAGCAACTTCGTTCGCGGCAGGGTGGGTTGTGCCCGCGGCTGGTCCGTGTGTTCTAATGCCACATGCTGTAAAAAATTATCTTACTTTTTCCCCACCTCTATCAGCTGTTTTTATTCAAACAATCATTTTACCTGCAACAGCAAAACTGCGGAAGCGGCGACTTTCCGCTTCATGCTTCCCGTGGTAACCATGTCCACCTCACATGTCCAACCGTATGAAGCGCCTCACATCAACACACTGAATTTGTTTACCTTAAAGAATATTTATTAGTAGGATAGTGTTTTGTTTATTTGAGCAATATTCTTTATATACAGTTACAAAGATTTGCGCTACTCAATGGCCAGATGTGTCTTTGTTTCTTTTGACCCCAAGTTTACATTTGTGTGTATTGGCTTTGTACTTAAAAAAATGCAGGTCTAGTTGCCACAAGAAAGTGTTAAAAATCCCAAACATCCAAGCAACCTGTTTGTCAAAACAGACATTTTTTCACCAGCCTCCTTTTATTCTGGCTCAAAGGTATATAAAATACCACAAAGTTTCTATCTGATTCCACAAGATTGGAACAAGGTGTGCCCCAATGTGCTGAGAAAATTGGAGAATCTTGTCAGTAGCCTCATTTTTCCTTCTACTCCTGCATAAATTCAAGTGTATACAACAATCATCACTGAATGGACTGCTCCCAATATTTGTGTTTACATTTGGTTGATGGAGTGGTTCAGAAAATAACCAGTAATCAGTTCTGGATTGGATATTTAACCATTTGGTTAAAACCAAGTGTAGTGTCTCCAATTTTTTTATTATGTGTTCTCTCCCTCCAAATTGCCCATGTTATAACGTTTCATCCTTTTCAGAATCAGGTGAAAAAGTTTTCTTTGGAAAAATACAAAATCTTCTTCCTACTATTGATAATTACAAAAATATATGTAATGAGGAACTAAGGATTGAAGAATTTGATGTAGGTATTAAAAAGATAGCCCCCCGTTAACATCAGGATCAAACGGCTAATGCTAGCTGAAGCTTGAGCTTCGTCTTTCCTGCGTCTTGCTAAGTTAGTGATAGCATCAGCCTCAGAGCTAACACCCTTAACTGACTAACCACCCATTAGTCACCATAGGCTAGGTGTGCTCAGCCATGGCAACCTCAAAACAAGTGCCTTACAGCCACCCATAGCCAACCCAACTTGCTGCTAACCTAGCCCTTCCTCAGCAGCTAGCACCATTAGCCGCAAAGCTAGCTTATAACCTACAGCTGGCCTCATACTCCCCACTTTAGCCCCTCTCTTCTCTGCCCCCCCCCCACCACACACACACACACACACACACACACACACACACACACACACACACACACACACACACACACACACACATCCATATCACCAACCTTCATTTAATGTCTCATTGTCTTAACCATTTTATTCACATGTTTTTGTAGTTAGACTGACAATATTTTAGCATAGGAAATTTGAGTGCATCAGCCTTCATTGCTGACTCTTGAGACTAAGGCATTGTTCAGTATCTTTATTCCTGACTTGTCAGGTGGTGCCCCAAACTTGGGTTTTCTTGGTAAATCTAAAATACATCCTCAACACTTGTTTATGGACATCTGTTGATGATAGAGTCAAATACTGAACAACCCCTCTAGGCCCAACAGCTTTGCTAACCCACTTTCACCCTGAACTCACCACTCCTGGCTCCAAGGCCGCTTCCACACACTCCGTTGTAAAGAGTAGCGACATCATAGCAGAGTTACATTTCTTTTTCCTCGTCAGCCTTTTTGCCATTACCCGTTCACATATTTCCCGACTGCCAAGAGACAATCTATTTGACAGAAACCCCTAAATGACAGTACTGGTGACCTCCACGCTGGTTTCCATGAACACCGTTCTGTGCTTGCCGTAATTAAAGTTCAGCTGAGCATTGAGGTCGCTTTAGGATGTTGAGCTGTTCACACAGCAGTCCGCAGATAAGTCACATTTAAATGCAATATTAAGACAAGCAAAAAAAAAAAAAGTGATTAGACTAGAAAATCGAAATTTGGCATGAAGGCCTGCAGTGTGAACATAGCCAAAGTCTGTGTAAATTCAGGTTGACTGGAAAAGGACAGGTCAAGCTAGCTGCAGGTGATAGTACGGCTGTTGGAGGATGGCACTCTTGCGCCACTACAGCGGAGGACTGTAGGTGCTGCATGACAGGAATCCTTAGTTCGCTGGCTCAATTCCTGCTCGAAGGATTGTCTTTAAGGCTGCTCTTATATCCTAACAGACTATATGCTACTGTCAAATCATAGCCCACAGTGCTCGCAGTAACTAAACTTCTTGAGAATGCTAGCAAAGGGCTAGTGGCACAATGGATAACATGACTGACTATAGATCAGACAACTCTAGGTTCAACTCCTGGCTGGCTCCACGAGACCAGGCTTTTGTTCATTCTCCAGATTTGCCCAGCAAGGAAGCCATCCTGCTTTATCACAGGAACGTCACCCAAGAGAAAAAAAAACCCCACACAAGCAGAGCTATTGCATACCTCCCACTGACATGCAGATTCTCTACTCCTATGTCTTATTGATTAACTATGATTTTCAAACTGTTGTGCATGCAGCAAAGCTAGATACCACCTGTAAAACCTCATGTCTTCTAGACTTGCATCAAG
This sequence comes from Telmatherina bonti, assembly GCF_933228915.1. Classification (NCBI taxonomy): domain Eukaryota; kingdom Metazoa; phylum Chordata; class Actinopteri; order Atheriniformes; family Telmatherinidae; genus Telmatherina; species Telmatherina bonti. The sequence continues at coordinate 14,649,183 of NC_136621.1, forward strand.
AGGAAAACCTTCACACAAACCAACAACTCACAGACACACTTGCAAAACAGCCGTGATCGTATAGTAGTTAGTAGTCTGCGTTGTGGCTGCAGCAACCTCGGTTCAAATCCGGGTCATGGAAGGCCCTTGGCCATACCTGTCCTTGCTGCAAGGGATTCTGCTTTCTGACCCTTTTAAAAAGTTAATTTTATTTTCAACTTTTTTTTTTAAGATATTTTTTTTTCTATGCATATGGGTGGATGGAATCTGTTAAGTTAAAAAACAACAACAAATGTTTTAAAATAACAATTAAAATAAAATGATTGTTTTAGCAATTTATGATAACAATAGTACTATTACTACTACTACTACTACTACTACTACTACTACTACTACTACTACTACTATTACTTTTTTAATGGAATATGCCCAACACTGCAAATCATGTTTGGTAATTATAGAACAATATCATTCTCCTTGGTGTGTTTACATGGTACACATACTAAATTTAATACAGCACCCCAAATGTTTTGGAATTGGGGTCGTACATTTTCTTTCACAAAGGCAGCTAAAAACAAGGAGGACATGGTACATTTTTATCTCTGATGATGAATTGGACAAACTATATATGAAGCTACAAAACACTTCTCTCAGTTTCATTCCCGACTTTGTAATCTGCCCTTTTCCAAAAGAAAAAAAAAAAAAAACCCACAGTCTTGGAGCTTAAGTTTTAAGAATGCCTCTGAGTATTTTAAGCCTTAATTACTCATTCGTTCGCCTTTAAATGTTTTTCGAAGCAATTTGGACCAGCCTTTGAATCTGCTTGTTGTCTCTAAAACAAACAAAAGATAAAATCCACATTTACTGAATGTCATGTGTGAGAGCTTTGCAGAAAAACGCCTGTATGAATGAAACAGTAAAATCAGCGTTGCATCGCACTGTGCTGTATTCACTCTAACGAAAGATAAAAAAAGTAGAATCCTCTTAGTTTCCTTCTTTTTCTTTTTACCTGACTCCCAACATTTCCACCAGTGGTCCAAAGCTGCACAGCATCATCCAATCATGTCTCTTCACAACTCTTCTTCACGCTCTCCCTGTGCTGGTTACCAAGGAGACAGTGAAATGTAGTCGGAGAAGTGGAGCAATGCTTTGGCATGGATGTTATTTATTTATTTTATTTCTTTTCTGTCTCTCTCGGCATGCTGGGAGTGGAATATTACCACCTGGACTGATTGTTGTGTCCTGTTGTTGTGCATGCTTAGGGCTGGTGCAGCCTGAAAACTATATCTGAAAGAGCAATGGAGTTGCAGGCTGTGTCACCGGATCCTCACCGCCCCACCTGGTCTCACCACTTTTCTTTCAGACAGGTCACGAGCACAATTTCTCTTGCCAAGAATCTGTCAGCACCGACACGAAAGAGTTTCTTTTAGGCTGAGCCTCGACTAACCAGAGGCTATTTTCACTGTTGATCTGGTTGGGTCATTTCAGGTTGCACTAACATGTCAAACCTCGATGTGGCTTCTGTCCTGCAAATCTGCAAAACGTTGGGTTGCCAGTCTAGCATCTGTACAACCTTGTTTGTCAGACTGAGCTGTAAATGTAGAAATTCAGCATTTTCCCCCCTCTTTTCTTCTTGTCCCATGCAGGCGGCAGAGTGCGAAGATCAAACAGCTGGGTCTGCTGCTGGTTTAATGCTGTCACAGCAGTAGAGGTTATACTGAGGATGCAGGAAACTGGCAGCTGTAAAAATAAATATTTCTACAAGGTCTTAGTAGCAAGATGCAGCACTTAATCTAGGTCGCGCCCTGAGTGGCATTGACTTTGTTTAATTCTTAAGTTTAGTGAAATGAGCTTAATAAGATAAGTTCTATGAAAATGTGGAGGCAGATTGACAAGGGATCACTATGTATTTCGATATGTCCAAACATCCAAACACCACAGAGCTCATATTTGTACAGAGGGTTAGTTTTAGGGCACATTTACACCAGGATAGTCCCGGGAATTATATGGTGGAGAATTCTGCAAATGCTTCTTTCTTTGGTTTAGTTTGTTTTCACACTGCACTTTACTCAAGTGGAACAAACTCCCTTGACATTGTTGCGCAGTTAAAGAACTGTTTGCTATATATTACTGAAATGACCATTGTTCAAGGAGAAAGAAGAAGAAAATCAGACTCAAGGATTGGTCAATACCGAAAATATCTCATTTACAGAACAGCAATAAATGAATGATCAATAGGAGAGGCGCCACATGATTCCTCCTACATCACCCCCTCACTGGATAGTCTGTTTGCTTTCTCACCACACCAAAATTCACTTGCAAGTAAATCAAGACCCTTTTATTCCTTTTTTTTTTTTTTTTTTTTGCACTAGGTTCTGAAAGCCCAATCGCACTTAGGACTTGGCTGCAGTGATAACTGCAATACACGGTACTACTTATGTTCTTTTTAAGACACTACTTATCCCAAACGAAGCTCTAGCTTGTATCAAACAAAGTCGGTCTAGCAATTTTAAAACTCAGAGGTTTCTCACTTAAAACGTACAGTTGTTTAACAATTCAGGGACACCGCAACATTAAGGCAAAAGTATGGCAGCTGCCATGTATGTGGACCCATGGCTAATTTTAAGACAGTAATTATGGAACAGTTATTTTAATAAAGTCATTAGATACTAAAGGAAACACATTTTTAATGATTAGATAATCCTTTCTGTCATTGACTTTTGATTTGGTCACATGCTGCACCTTTAAAGTAGAACAAGTAGTGCCAGTGTGAATGCACCCTTACAGCCTTCAGTCTGAAGATGAAGACTAATTTTATAGACTTTTGGCCTCGGAGTATTTTACAAACATCTCCCTATCTTCTCCATCTCTTATTACCATAGGAAACTATTTCCTCTAGTACATCCACAGCAGAAACAGTGGTCCCTTTCCTTCTCTGATCTCACACCTTGATGATTTATTTAAAGGCAGAGTATGTAAGATTTCAAGGTGATTCTTTCCACCACCAGGTGGCAAACACCATGTCGTGAGCAAAACCACAAAACTGTGACCTCCACAAACGACCACAGGTTGGCAGTAATGAGGAAAAACTCACCCCTCACCCCTCCTCTTTGCCAGCTCCAATGAGGGCAGGAATCGCTTGTGAGCTGTAGCTCAGAGCCGCTCTGCTATAAATGGGCTTATACTCACCCTACTGGTGGAAAAAAAGTACCTTTTCTTTTTACTGGTCAGAAAACATTCAAGAAGGGTCTTTGTCATTAATTAAACTTGTAATTTAATAACGCATCAAGTATGGACATACTGGAACCTGCATGTTTAAAAAACTATCCAATAATGATTGTAGTTATTTTTTTAGTTAATTTATTTTGAAAATATTGAAAATCTTACATACTCTACCTTTAAAGGGTAAAACTGGACAAACATAACAGGTTAAATAGACTCCAGGCTGCAATCTCTGACATATTAGGCTTCTCTCAATACTTCACTCTCCACGCTTTTTGTGTGCCTGTACCAAAGGCTCATGTCAGCATTTCTCTCACTGGGTTCTTGTTGCTTTGAGACTCTGTGACCCTCCAGCTCATCAAGCCACCCATGCTCTGCAGAGGCATGAAGGGTCCTGTTGGAAGGTTTTGCTTTTTAGAAGAGATCCAGTATACCCATGCAGTACTTCTTTTAATAGTCTTGGATGATAATAAAGAGAAATGACATGTCATAATTGAAAACTTGACATGCTACTGTCCTCCACCTCCATAGGTACTGTAATTCAGGAGAATGCACCACTACATCATGTTTTTACAGTTAAATGCTGAGGTTTTCCAACCATTATTTCCTACCTCCCATGTTCTGTGCAACCAGCAATCCCAGTTCCATGTCTGGAGATGTAATGCGGAAATTGGTGACAGCTACTATATTTACATCCACAGAAGATTCAGTAGCTAAAATCATCCCCTTTGCCCTACCCTTCGATTATTCATTTCTGCAGATAGGTTGTCAGATATTCATCCTTAAAAGAAATGAGGCCCATTAAATCTGCTAATTGAAAAGCGAGGTGAATGGTGGGACAAGGAACAGGATTTTGTGATTCGACCTTGGTTTCTAACACAACATGCTCCACTCCAAAGATGACAACTTAATGATAAGAGAAGAGCAAAAAAAAAAAATAAAAAAATAAAAAAAAAACCGCAACAGTTTTTAATTGTAATTTAATGATAACACAGAGTCAAACCTACAGAAGTTTTTAAATTCTTGACATTATCTAAAGATCACAAGTTTGTCTTACCTTGTTGCGTACTGATAAAGCTCATGTCTTTAACTAAAGAGCTAGTTTTGATATTGAATCTCAAGCTGCAAGTGGAATGTTTTTGTGTGCATGTACAGCACATTGGTAACCATTACTGTATGTGTGTGTGTGTGTGTGTGTGTGTGTGTGTGTGTGTGTGTGTGTGTGTGTGTGTGTGTGTCTTTTTTTGTTTTAAAAATGTGCTATGTGAATAAAGTGGTTTTGATTGTATATCAGATTGACATATTTTGTTAGTCAAGCAAACATCATGAGGTTGGCTTCCCACCACCATGATCAGTGGCATGAAGGACACCTACTGGTTGAAGTGAATCAGAATTGATTACAACTGATTACAACAAGCCTACGGGAGCTTGAATGGGCTCAACAGCCAACATTTATTAAACTCATTGCAGCAAACACAACTAAATGCATGCCTTGACTTGCAGTTGTAGAGCCTCACCAGTTGTCCAGTGTCAACAGAAGAACCATTAATTTTTAATACACTATAACCTTTAAAATAGCATATGAAAACAAATATTCCATTCCAGTAATTACTGTATGGAATAATCTGAAAAATCAAAACAATAAAAGAAAACAAGACAGATCACAAGACAAAATTTGTCATCACTTACAAACTAGTGTTAGCAAACTCAGGTTTCTAAAGCAGATGTGAGAAATAAATGTAACAGTAATAAACTGTAGTCCTTCAATGTCTAATGTGTTATATTTCTTTTTTCTTGTCATTGTTTAAACTGAACTAAAATTAGTATTAGTCTAAAAAGAGAAAAAGACAATTGTACATTGCCTTTCACGACATGAAACCATCATCATTTTAACTTGCCTCTGAATTACATAGATAGTATTGTGATCATTTCACAGATTTGCAGTATGTGACATCAAGTTTTTAAAGGAGATTCCATCAATCAATATTGTGGTATTAAGCTTTACTGTTCAATGTTCACATTTTGCCTAGTTGTGACAGTGCATTAGCAATCATAGCTTAAAGTAGCTAACAGCTTTAACTAAAACAAGCTAGTTACTGTGCTTCAGTCCATATCAAGAGCTGAATTTGAGATATTTTTCTTGTCTTTCATCATGCATTCATATTGAAATATGTTTTCTTTTCTCTTTAAAAATTGTTTTGAATTATCTAAAGTTGTTTCTCAAGAGGTTGCAGCTATCCCTTTAGCTAATAGAGCAGGGATCATGCTGGTTCCAGCAAAGATTACAACATTGTTTGTTAAAGATGATTATTTTCCACCCCCAAGTTATGAAAATGAGATTGTCTGTCTGTAGGAGATACTGAGCTTTGGAAGTGCTGGTGGGCAATTTTAGGCTGTGGAAGGAGCCAGGCCATGTGTTTATGCTAAGCTAATTGCCTCCTGGCTCCAACATGATACATGAGATTGGTATCGATCCTCTTATCTCACTCAGAAGGAGAGCAAATAAATCCTAAAATGTTGAACCCAACTGGCAATAAAATTAAATGCTTTCCTCTCCTCATGTTCTAACAGATGCAGATACTTGACAAGTTCCCAATCGAGGGAGGGCAAAAAGACCCAAAGAAGAGGATCATCCCATTCCTCCCAGGTAATAGCCCGCTCCTGCAGCTCCAGTTATCTGAACAGGCTCCCATATTAAAAATGCATGACTGGCAGTCGTTGGCCATCAATATGAGCTGGATAGTTAGGTCTCTGTGTGTGTGTGTGTGTGTCTGTGTCTGTGTTACTGCTTACAATGCAATATCTGTGATTTTCAAGCTCCATTGTATCACGCATTCCTATTTGTATCATATGCATATTTTTATATATATTTACATTTACATGTGAGTCTGTGCCCGCTGGACTTGGGTTGTGGTTATGTTCAAATGTGATTACAAAGATTTATATATGTATGTGTGTGTTCTGGTATTGATTTGACTCATACCATACACACACACACACACACACATGCAGACTTGTCTAGTAGACATTCAGGTTTATTGGAACCCATGGTACAATGATGGGTGGCAGTGTTTGTGTCTGTTGGACTGGCTTTGATACATTTATCCTTTAGATCTCTGTTTGTTCATTTATGCTAAGAGCGTAAAGCAGTCTTGTCTATTTACAGCTATTTATTTTAATAACCACTTTGTTTGAGCCCTGTGGCCACCACATGATTCCAGTTTCAACTGCAAATGCTCCCTATCTCCCATCTGCCCTTAAGCCCTGGTCTTCCTCCTCCACATCGTCCCCCCAGTCGCTCTATCCCTCTTACACATACTCACAAATAACAACCAGTCTGAAAACCAACCAAACAAACACTTCCCATTCTTCTGTTGCCATGACTCATCGTCTTCAGGCGATCAGTGCATGAGACTTAATGGGTTTTTTAATAGGAATTTTTTAATTGTTTAAATGACTAAGTCTATATAATTTTCAGCTTAAAGAAATCTTCTTCATCTAATAAATAATATAAATTAATAATTATGTAATAAAAAATAAATAGTTAAAATTAGATATAAATTATAAATTAAATTATTCAATATTAATTTGGAATTAATTTTTTAGTTTTAAGAGTAATAATTTCTTTTTCTTTCATAAAGCCATACTACATTAGAATGCCCTTAAGCGGATAAACTGATTCAATCTGACTTTATTTGGTTTAATTTCTTTGATAAATTCATTTGCATTTGCAATAAGATGAATAAATCTAAAGTTAGTCAGATTGTTTAGATCAGAGTGCTGAGGTCATATGAAATGACTGAATTCCCACACCTGCATGTCATTCAGCTCTGCAGAGGCCTGGCATTGAACCAGTCGGAGAAGGGACACATCTAAAGGTTGCAGGTAGATATTAATAACTGGATTTTGGGCACCACTCAAAGTATTTCACTTCCTGTAATAGTTGACCTTCAGGTAGTGATAATACGTTTATATTATATCATATTGTTGTGACTTTTCTACATTTAGAAAAAAACATTCTTTAGTATGATCAATTATCTTTCAGAGCAGCATGTTTTCAGATTAAAGTAGCATTTATTAGCATAAATTTGGCTTATTATTTAGTTCAGTCAAAATCTTTTTCTGTTGGCCTCATGCCTGATAATAGTTTTAGATTATTTTAATGTGAACATATTATGGAAAAAAACAAACAAAATCCTATCATGAACACACAAAAAACAAAAAAACAAAAAACTCCACCAAAAAACAAAACTTTTTTTTTTTTTTTTTTTGTGGACGTTTCCCTGAGTTTGACCATAAATGATCCTCTGGATCACATTAAAGACCACTTATCAATCTGAAGAAAATATGACCTCAGGCGGTTCCCGTAGCAACATAAAGCAATGGTGGTACAGTAGAAATTTATTTTGTCCCTAAACATATTTTCCAACTTCCAAACAAATAATTCTCATTGTAATGTGTTGCATTAATGTGTGACCATGTTGTTATTAAAAAAAAAAAAAGAAAGAACATTTGTGGCCAACTTTAGTTTTTGCTTGAAGCGACCCGTGACATGATAAAATCTATACGAGTGTTGCTGAGTTACTGCCCTGAAGTGAAAACATGCTCTTAGCCGGAATTTCCTTTCTGTATTATTAAGATGTTTTTGTGCCTTGTTTAAGGAAACACTTGTGACCATATAGGTTATGTTTGTTTAGATATTAAGATTGGCCATAGTTACTACTGCCTGTGAGGGCACCAGTTTGTAGGCTGCTGTATTATTGTTCTCATCTTAAAACGATCTGGAAAGTTTTTTTTCCCTTTGATCGCTTCCTTGTTAGATGGCTGTAACTCCCTGTATGTCTAATAACTAGTTTAAAATGCAGCTTTCAGACTTAAGGTCAGAGAATAAAAATAAAAACATTTCTTACCCGTTTCACACAAGTATATACCTAATTTTCTTCCTATTTAATGTTATAATTTGTTTTTAAACTGCCATGTTTGGACTCTGTTCTGCATTACCTTTAGGGTATTACTAATTAAGTTCCTCAAGAAGCAGAAACTTAATTAGTAATTAAGTCAGCCTTGTGGGAGATCTCCAGAACAATCTTTCAAAGCATATTGCATGCTTGGGTTCAGTGACGATAATTTTAAATCAGTCGGAAGTTCTGTGAGTTTCCACTCTTAATTTCTTCCTAGAAAGGTGGGACTGTGGTATTTCATTGTTCTGGGACATTTGACATGAGACATATGGGACTATTTTGAATTGGTGTTAGGTATAAGTTTGACTGTAGGGTGTTGCGCTCCACAGTGGCTTCTGAATGGGATGAGAGAGAATGAGATGCAAGAAAAAAACAAACAAACAAACCAAAGAAAACACACAGTTTAAACTCCTGTGTGACTTAGAAAGCTGTTACAGTCTGAAAAAGTTTGTTCACTCCAGGAGGAATCAGTGCCGGACATTACTGACATCTCCTGGTGGATTACAGTATTACACCTTATCTGTGTAAATTTGTTATTATTTTCAGGGAGATCTGTATGCCTTTAATATGTTCCCTGGCTGCTTTTTCCATGTTTATCCTTTCACCTTTCCTCTTTTTTTCCTCAAATTTTTCCTTCATTTTGATTTTTTTCTCCCATTTCCTCCCCTTCCAGGCAAAATCCTGTTCCGGAGGAGTCATGTGCGTGACGTGGCCATGAAGCGGCTGCGTTTCATCGATGACTACTGCAGGGTAAAGAGGCCTTACTGTAAACATCCCTCTGTCTACCATCTGACTCTGGGGGAGTGCTCCCAAGCCTGTTGGGATCAAGGGCCACTAGTCATGCTTGTCTTTTCACATGCTTAGACTATGGGACACAATTCTCAGACGCTGCTGAGTACGTTTTGCAAAGGAGATGCAGGATAAGAACATTTAATGCAACATGCTTTTGACCAAAGTGCTGTGCATTAGATAAGAAACAGCATTCTTATACAGTAGACTAACAAACAGCATCAACCCCTTCATCAGGAAGGAAAATTCTCCCCCAATTAGCACCTTCTTCCCATCAAGAAAACAATACTTGAAAGCACTGGTCTTTAGTAATTATGTAGTCCAAGGTTGACTTGCCTTATCACTTCCTGTTCCCACTCTTATTAGTGTTTTCTTTTATTTTATGCCGGATTCAGACCCTTTCCCCATCATGCCCCCCCTCCTCGTCTTCCTTCCTCCTGGCACAAAGCCACACCAGCAGTGGGAAGTGGGTGTATTACACCAGCTTTGCACACACACACACACACACACACACACACACACACACACACACACGATTAGGGAGCAGTGTTCTTGGCCCGCATTAGGGAGGGGTGAACCAGAGTTACAGCTCTGTAATTGGGACCAAAAAGAAGTTTAAAATTAAGAATAAAGCCATCTGAAACGATCCTTGGCTCGGCGCAGGATATGCTTTATTAAAAACAACTCTTCATTATCCAAATAACCTGCAGCACAGTGATATTTACTGCTGCCAGAACGAGCATGGGCTTTTCATCCAGCACTGTGGAGCGTTGTGCGCTGTTTACTTCCTACATCCTGTTCATGAGGCAAACAACAGTGAGGAAGGGTAATTATCCGGCTTTCTCAAAAAGGCTCTGCTCTCTGGAGATTGCAGGGTGCCGAGTCCAGCCAGCTGTGGATGCACTGCGTGACACAACCTCTTATCTTTCAGCAGGATAGAATATGATGAATGAAATATGAAGGCAGCTCGGACTGCGATTTAAATGTTGACGTGTTTCTTCATGGTCCAGCACCCCGGTGCTGTACTTGAGTCATGCCTTTGGTTGGAGCCAGTCAGATCATTAAATATAGATGGTTAGACAGACATTTGATCCTGTAAACGGTAGAGGGACTCTTTGAACAAACACAGACAAGTCTTTAAGATTCATCTCTGCAGGACTGAAGCCTGAAGTGGCAACAATCACACAGGCAGCATGTTCCATGATTAATGCAGCTAAAAGTACTTAATGATATCATAAACTTTTCTGTGTTTGTGAACCTTCACACTGTCTTTCCATCTGCAGGCTCTGGTGCGACTCCCCCCTCAGATCTCTCAAAGCGAGGAGGTGCTGCGCTTCTTTGAGACAAAGGCTGAGGATATAAACCCCCCAGCTGAGTAAGTGTCACATACTTTAAAACATCAAAAACACAATGCACACATGATTTAAATGCAGAATTATCAGGATGCCAGGGTTGATCAACATTACTCAAGTTCCTGAAGAGGGAAATCTTTGCTGCTTCTTCTATACTTTAGTCTGAAACTTTTGAGTTACCATTTGTCTTTGAGTCCAAACTTAAAGGACACGTTCGAGTGCGACATCAGAACAAGTCCAGAGTTTATTTAGCCGATGTGTGATGGAAGATTGAAGACCACCTGCCAGCGTATGGTTGTGTTACTTCAGCGTTCCTGTCGGTGGCTCGGTGTCTCACCAGCAGAGATATAATGTGTTACAGAATAAAACAAGCTGCAAGTGTTAAGTGTTTGAATCATGTCCTGGTGTAGGGAGTTGTTTAGCTGCACCAGCTGCGATGAAAGACACGAATGTTGTTGAGGGCTACTGTTGATGTTTCAAGATCTCAGGAAGATATGTCACTTTGTTTTTAAGGTGGTAAAACTTCAAACTTTATGGATGTGTCTTAATTCTGCAAAGGGTTCTTCCATTGGATGTCTCAGTGAATCATAAAATCTCCAATTATTTTATTGGACAAGGAAACATTTTGAATTTTTATTAAATGCTTGGCTAAATTAGTTTGCAAAGTTTGACTTTTCATTTTAAAAAATGACAGAGGATCATTATCGCAGCTGAATGATTATCTTTGGACAGTGCAGCAGATTTGTGATGCATGTTTCTCCTGCAGGCTGCAGAAAATGTTATGATGCGATTCAAAACACGATCCAAATGTATCTGGAGCTTTTATTATTTATTAGTTATGTGGAATTTTAAAAGCCTTGTGCATTTCCATCGACATCGCCCGGGTAAAAAAAAAAACATTCCTTCACACCAAACTTTTCCTGAAAAAACGCACCTAGTAGAGAAGAAGGGCTTTTCAGATCCCCCAGAAATTTTGATCAGCTGAAGAACTCTGATCAGACTTGCATCAATCAGCACGTAGAAGCCAGTCTGCGGCTGCAAACACGTTTATTTTATGTCTACAGACTTAACTCTGAGTTTTGATGGTTTGAAAAATGGACGGCCAGGTCCTGGCCTTGAGCATGTTTACTGAGGAGGACGACTCCTCATTCAGCATGACTCTAATGTGTCGACAATTAGCAGAAATTCTACATTATTTTAGTTCCAAACCACGTGCCTTAAACGCATCTCTTTTTAATTATGCAACATGATGGGGATGAAGAATCTTTTATTTGTGAAACACAAAACAGGAACCATTATTCTGTTTAGTGTTGAGTGACACAGAGTCCTGATAAAAATAATAATTTCTAATTTCTGTAATATAAATATCCATCTCTCCATTTTCTTAATTGCTTTTTCCAATTGAGGGTCGCCTGGGTGTATAGAGAGATTTAGCGTTGATGGAATCCTTGATCTTCTATAGTATTGCAATTGATTTAGTTTTTCCTACTACAATAAAATTTGGCTTCCAGCTTAGTTGGTAATTTAAAACCACCCCAAGAAATTTTTATCTTTAACTTTTCCCAACTCCAAGTTGTCAGTTAGGACTTTGCTGATGGTTTCAGCTGGACGGTGTCCAAAAATGATCTTTTTAGGTTTACTTAAATAGATCATTTAGTGATTCAGTGTCAATTTATTAAAGACAAGCCAGACCTTTAATGCAATAAAAACATTTTTTCAGCATATTGAGAAGCTGTTCCAAATTATTACCACTATGAAAAGTTTGCCGTCATTAGCAAATAATATGGTTCGTAAATTTCAAGAGATTGCAGGATATTGTCATAATTCATTTTAAGATTAAAATAAACTGAATTTTAATTAAAATCATCCATCTTACATGTGTGCTGTGGCCATAAAACATCTCAGTTTTATCACCACCCCGTGTTATAACTAACACATGACCTTGAGTTAATCATCTTATTTCTGTGTAGTAATAATCCGTGGTCACAGATTAATATATTCTCCATCAGTGTTCTGTGCGAAATGGCATTTGCATGTGGACAGAAGTTGCAAACGGATAGAAAAGATTGTTAAAATCCCCGTCTATGTGTGGACATATGTTCAGTTAAAACTGATGATGAACATGAAAGTGGGAACAGATTCATAAAACACAAGAAGCAGAAGACATGAGCAGCAGGGAAATTCATTTTTAAATACGTTAATTCTTTACATATTCAACATCTTTCAACACCAGAACGCACACACACATGCATGCGGACAGTGTGTAAACTGCTGTAACTAATTACACTGCAGGGTATGAAGCCACCACGTGGAAGTGTTGCTTATAAACCCTTCAGTCATGGCTGAACTGTCCTGCAGCAGCTCCTTGTGGATGTCTCAAACAGCCCTTTGCTCTGGATTATTGTAAACTCATTACGTCGCTGTCTGCTCTCACTTTCATGTTTATTCCCAAATCAGTTCTTTCTCCCAGAGTTGGTTTGTTAAAACCTCACGCGGGGCCATGACGGCACCGGAGGAAGTGGACAGATGCAGGAACAGGAGTAGGAGAACGACTTGTTTTGCAGCAGGAGATGGCCCCGTTGGGCCGTTGTTAATTAGAGAACTCCTCTCCGAACCTGAAATGCCGGCATTGCAGCCTTCCTTTATTATATGTGGCTGAATGGAGCGAGATAGCTGCTCTCGAGACACTTCAACCCAGTTCTCCTAGCTCAGGGGAGGCTTTCATTTGCTATTTTAATCACTTTTCTCCCCATCTCTCCTCCTCTCCTGTCTTAGTGACCTCTTAGTCTTTTCCAGCAAACAGATCATCTCAGCTCATGGCTAATTGACTGCACCCATCAAGGTTACGAACGCGTATGCCAAAATAGCTGCGCTTTGATCAACAGCTTTCGTTCCCTCAGCATCCTCAGAGCTTTCCATCACACCTGCATTCTCATCTCTTTTCCTGTCTCTCCCTCTGCCTTTTGTTTGACTTATGCCCTTCATCTCTGCTCCTGCAATCTCTTCCTTCATTTTTTCTGTAAACATCATCCTGCCTTGTCTCTCTTTCACTCTGCTGTGTATTTTTGTGCACAAACTACTCACATTATTCTTGTTGTCAGCAGATGTGGGAGATGAAGCGATATGTGCAGTGCTGACGTCGTCGTCACACGTTCTCTGTAAGAGTCCATGTTGGACTCACAAATGGCACCCAGACATGGGTCATACAGCTGATTGACATCCCCTGAAATAAAATGTATCACTACATGGAGCGTTCAGTGTTACAGCATACCTGAAGAAGCCTCTGGCTGAACGGTGTGTTGTGAAGAATTATCAGAGTTGTCCAATGGAAAAGAAAAGAAGGTGCAGATTGTATGAATCTTTACCTTTTAAAGAAGTTTGACCTGGACAGAACGACTCATAACTCGCATTGTTAAACAAATTAGCATCAACATCAGCTGCTTAGTCATCAGATTTAGACAAGATGCCTGCTTTTTTTTTTTTTTTAATGCAATAATCATCCCTATATTTTGCAATAAAACATGGGTAATAGTGACATAGATCTGCTTGCCTCTGGAACATCATAGCACACCCACATTTTTCTGTATAGGATTGGATGATATTAAGAAAACATGGCATGTGTGGTATCACAGTTAAGTGCAACAACATGACATAAGAGATTTATTAAAGCATGTTAATACATGGAGCTATTCTCTGCAATCCACTCGGACCTTGTTCTTACCTTATCAGGTGAAAGCTTTACAGCATCCAAGCCTGTCTTCAGATTGGCGTCTAAAACAGCTTTGTCTAAGCAAGAGCATCTTTAACAGGATCTGAATGAGAGTGTAAAACAGCTGCTTAATCTAAGTGCTCAATATAGGAATAGCTAACTAATACCTTGTGCTCCATTTATATGGAAACATTTGATTATTCTAATGTCACTGAATAATGTGTAGCTGAGGCGAAAGAAAGACATGTAAGCATTTCTGCAGCAGCCGAAAAAGTTCACTGAAGGGAAACGAGGAGGGAGGAAATGAAATGAGTAGTTACAGTTCACAGGAACATTTTTATTAAAATATAATCACATGCAGATGGAAACATGGGCAACAAACATGCGCTGAAGGTGGCTGTGAAAAGATGCAACACGCAGAATAAAAGCCTTGTGACTATTAATTAGACAGGCACAAAAAAATTTAGAAAGGCTATTAAAATAATTGATAGATAAACTTAAAAAATTAAAATAAAAAATGCTATTTTCTTGTATATCGAAGCTAAAAAATACAAATGTAATTTTAATTAAATATGACATTTAGTTTCCATCTTTTTATGCTTTTAAAATACATAATTAAAATTTAATTAGTTATTCTCTTTGATGTTTTGCATTCAAAGTTTGAAAAAGGTCGAGAAAAGAAACTGAATACCAATTATCCACATGTTGAATGCTGGAAACCAGTGTAGGTTTGGATAAATAAAACGTCCTGGATTTAAACAAACATTTTCTGTGTCGAGCTGCATCAGGACCGTCCAATCAGCAGCAGCATCAGTCATGTCCCTCATGTTTTACACTTGATCTTTCACCTCATACTGAACAAAACGAAGGCGAAAAACTTTTGTTTTCTCCACCTTTCGTGGTTCCTCTGCCGCCGCCGAGGCGCTCTGATTCACACAATATTTGTCAGATTTTTACACTGAGCTGCTGATAGCTGCTGATTTCTGATGAATGCCTCTTCTGCAGCAGAGCGCACTCTTCTTCTCCCCCCCTGAGAGCCCGTTTTATTCAGAGTTTGATGGTTTTTACCTCTACTACTTTAGAAGCGATGCAGGGTAGGAATATCTAGATTGGGGTGGGGTCTTTGACAGCATCTTATCAAATCAAATTCAGCTGAACAAAGATTATTTTGCCATCTGAGGAGAACAGAGAGAAACGGTGGCCTGTGCTCACATCTTTAAATGTGTGAAACCTTCTCACCTCAGTGTTATTTTTGTAAGTGTTCAAGTTAGACTTCTGCTGCAGAGGACACTATTCAGAAAAGATTTTGTCCTGCCTTTGTGCTGTTTTGGCCTCTTTAACTTCTGCCAAGGAGGTGGCTGATGATACGTTGTTGCTGGGGTTTTTTCGTCAGCAACTTTACGTAAAAACTACTGAACGGACTTTAATGATTTTTTCCTGAGAATGGGTCTTGGTCTAACTTAGATTTAATCCTATCTTGGGAGTGATCCGGATCCCCATCTGGATCCAGGAAGTTTTTTATTTTTGAAGGACTCTAACATTGTGAGATAGGCCCATTTTCAGTATACATGCACATAACGTCACAGTAAATGCTCAGTGTACATGGCCAAAAAATACACAAGTTCCCAAAATGTTTCACAAGCTAGCGCTGGATTGTGACAAAGTTGTGGATTCTATGATCCAGAACAGGAAAAAAAATAAGGGATCTTTGGATTTTTTTACACTACAAGAGAACAAACTAAGAAATAAATAAGTAACAAATACCACAAAGTATAAAATCCTGTAATGTAAACGTCTTTCTGCGTCTTTCTGGAAATCTCCATGGAAACATGACTAATATAACGAAAGCTGAGAATGGTTATTTTCTGGGTGGGTGCTGGCCCCTGTGTAGTGTGTGTGTGCTATGATTTATTTGGGTGTGGGATTTCTGGTGTTTTTAAGGATCAAAACCCTTTTTTTTTTAGTTATATAAAGCATTTTGTGCTGTTGTCATGCATTAAAAGTGCTTTAGATTTGTTTTTTTTAACTTGATCTGTTGATTTACCAGGAGTTAGGGAGCATCATTCCCTGTCTTCCCTTTTCCACCTCCATCTCCTCCCTCCCAGGTATCTTTTTGTTCTGCTCAGTCTGCCTCGAGCAGGAAACGTCCAGCACACTCACTCAGCTATAATGGATAAAGCTGCTTCTCCATTAGGATTCGTTGCGCTTGCTGTAGAGCACGAGCAATGCCGGCACGGACGGGGTTAAACACTTAAAAATGTGTCAGAATGATGAGGACCGGTCAGCTGAGCGTGTAGCCTGTGGGAGGTCTTGTTTTTCTCTCCGTCTCACTGAGCGTTTATCGATCTGTTTCCATGCAGTCATATTTAAAGATGTTTGTGTTTCGTACCCAAAGAGGTGCAGCAGCAGGGGGATTTCATGTTCTCTAACTGGTTTTGTGTCTTCCCTCAGCGTGGCTGCTGTCAGGTTATTTTGGAGCGTCTCTCATCTGTCTCTAAAGTGTTGTCGTCTGTTTTTTTTTCTTCTCCTCACCTTCACATGGATGCACTTGTTCACCCAGATGCAGCGTCTGACTCACTTGCTTTTTCTTTGGCTCACACAGTGACTCAGTGGGAGTTGTGAAACTGGGGTAGCGAAATTCTCTGTGACAGCTAGGGGTGATGAAATGTGCACAACTTTATCACTTCCCAAAAAGGAAGGGGAAAGGAAAGGATTTAGAGGCTCCTGGAAGAGGATGGGGTCACGGCACTGTACTGACAACCCCATTAAAAAACACGGCAATTGATGCATTTAAAGATGCTCAAACTAGACAGAAAGGAGCTGTAATGTCTGTTTTTCTTACTCGCCTTCATTCCTGGGGTCATGCCTTGACAGTAAGTAAGTGTGCTTCTGCTTCGCTGTGTAAAATGACATTTTCTGACTGTGATCCGTTTAGAAAAAGAAGGAGCAACATGCCTAGCAGAGCAGCACAGGAATCAATCCCGTCAATCGGAGCTCTGATAAGAACGCGAGCAGATCCCACAGTCAGCCGGTTTCCTCCTCTCTGTGCCGGTGTCTGTGTGATGTCGACTCCTGGCTGCCGAAACGACGACTGCAGCTCGGCTGGAAGCGGAGCTGCAAGCTGATGTCACCACAAGCAATCAGCAGCTTGCTTTTATAGTTCAGGACTCCTTTGAATGGATTTTTAGCTGCATCCTTCCTCTTTTCTTTTGCTCTTTAAAGCATCGAAATATCCACTTCAATAATTTGGTGCAACAAGATCAGATTTGGAAGCTTCACAGTAACTGAATCCAATCTGAGACTTTGGGAAATGAATAAATCAGTGGTTTTTTTGCAGGATAATAGGTGCTGCTCAGCTATTTGATGAGTCTGACAACAAGAAAAAACAAACACTTTCATCCTTCTACATACAACCCCACAGATGGACAGCGTGTGAGGAAAATCATTAAGCAGCTTAAAAACAATGTTCTTCAAAGAAAGACTGCAAAAAAAAAATCAGTAAACCATTCACACAATCTTGAGGGATTTCAATGTGGAAATGACAAGGGAGCAAGTCTATATTGGACACACAGAGTCCCTCACACTCACACAGATGCCTCACGCTCTGAGGCATCTGGGGTGGACCATCACATTCTTGTGCAGAAATCTGCTATTTTCAAGAGCAATTCTTTTACAAGTACATCTGTACAATTTCCACCAAGACTATGCAAAAAAGCCACATTGAGCATGTGGTGGGTTGGATGCATGACTGGTTAGGCAGCATGAAGCTGCATGTTGTGTACTTCTGTATAGGAAGATGGATTCTTTGCTGCGCTACTTCCTGGACTGAGACGGATGCAGCTTTGTTTGGCTTCATTTTGGCTACATCAAATTATAATTATATATTATATATTATCACTTTAGATTTTGCACCATTGTTATTGAATCTCTAGTTTACAGTTTTGATCAGGTGAACACAGAGACATCTGTGCCCCTTATCCATAGATGTCAACTTAAAAATCAACACTGAACTAAATAAGCATAAAGGTAGAAATGAACTGTCTGAGCAGTTCCAGACAGGATGTTTTAAACATCCTAACTCACACACCCATATGCAACTTCCTCCATTCATTTTGCATTCAGTATAAAGTTGTAGTGTTTACTTAGCCATCTAAATAGCCACCAATCCCTCTTTTAAGGGTTAGAAGCTTACAGTCTGATCCATATAACAAAACAACTGTAAGGCCAAGTAGCTCAATCATAACTCGTCCTGCAAGAGATTAAAAGCAGAAAAGGACACATGCAGGCAGAACTGTAGTGAATCTCAGTTTCTGATCCAGCTACTTTTTTTTTGTTGTACCCTCTAACAGCTCTCCGCTTGGTGACATACTTCACAACCCCAACAGATGGAGTTCTCAGCTCAGTCTCCATCTCTAATGTGTGTCCACCGTCTTCATCTTCTCATGTTGCTTTCTGTTTTCCTGCCAGTTGTGGCAGCTCCGCTCTTCCTGTGTGAGATCTGTTTCCACTGCTTGGAATTTCTCAGCTTCTGCACCCGAAGCTTTGTGGACACCCGCTGTTTTTTTTTTTTTCATTTTCATTTTTTTTTTTTTTGGTCAGGAAACAGATCATTATTTCTTTCTTGCTTTGCATTTTTACCCTCATCCTGCGTTTTTAATGGAGTCAGTGTTCCTGGAATGTGGGCAGTGATTTGTTTTATCTGTCTGAGCCTGCGGTTGGTAATCGTGTAACTATCATCTTAAATGGAATTATCTGTCCACTGCTCACCATAATGTTGACAAATTCCTCCATTAACATGTACATAGTGCATTTTAAGTCATGATAGCAGCATTGGCCACTGCTCCACACTGGGCTGCAGTGGTGTTTCACACAGGTGATGTTATTGTCACTCATCATATGCCCTTGCAGGCCTCCCCCTTTGAATAACAACAGGATCAGACTTTGGTTTGGACCTGGATGTGGGGGCATGCTGTCAGATTACCAGATTATTGCGGGCAGAAGTCATGAGCTCATGTGATTGGTCAGTGTTTGGGCTCCCCACGGGGGGCTACTTAAGTGGCAGGGTTACCCTTGGTGATGGGGTGAAGAGAGATCTGGTGTTTTTGGGCTAATCAGGATCAAGTGGGTGATAATATGTTTGTGCTGCTGAGTGAGTGCAAAGTCATTATGTCTGGTTCTGCATCTGATATTCACAGGAAACAAGCAAAATCTCAAAATAAAGCTGAATATTAGAAATGTGTTCAAATGATTTAGGATTCACAAAAGGACAAGTTGATATTTGTAGCTTTTAGTTGACATTAATGCAGTATCGAGTTAATCACTGATAAAGTACCGATAACTGATAAAGAGTTTTGATCAATCGTCCACCCCCCCTGCTTACTTCGTTACTTCCAGCTGTTAACTTTGAACAGAAGCCTTCATGTGGAACAAGAAGTCACTTCGCTCTTATTTCACATTTTAAGCTTTTAAACATGAAAGCATGAACTCATGCAGACAAAGAAGCTTTAAAAGAGTTTCATGAAATTTGACTCGGTGTCCGTTGTCAGGCTGCCTTTTCCTGCATATTTTCTTTATTTTCATCCTCTAATTGACCTTTTTTGAATAAATTGCAACCTCCCACTTTAGAGGAATCGGTAATTTAATTAACCGAAAGATATAAAACAAACAGGGGGACCATGACTGCAAAACAGACATTTTCATCACTGAAACTGAAAGTTTTTAGAAAGAGTAGTTGATGCAACAGTGTGTTGAGCTTTTGGTAGCTGGGATCGTTTACATGCCGTATTTTTGTGTAGGAACCTTCAGATTGTGGTTTTTTGTTTTTTTTAGTTCCTTCTCTCCAAAAACAAGTTTTTAAAGTAAAAGATATTGATTTACAAAAAAATAAAAAGATTATCAAGGAAATAAATGATTTTTAAAATGTATATAATGCATATTTCTTGTAACTGAGAAGTAAAAGGTGGAAAAAAGGCCATTTCTTATGCAGCTGTGTGCTTCCATACTTTGCATGTTTGCTAAGTATTTCTGTTCTCATTTGCAAAAGGTGCTGAAGTTAATTGATTCCCTGAACTCAATCTGGGATTTTAATACCCACAGTGGACCTCATTCTTGTCTTTGCCTTCAGGGTTTAGAGTCAGGGGACAGCTGAGGGTAATTTGGGGCTCTTGAATGGTTTAGAATAGAAAGGGATGTGGGTGGGAAGGTGAGAGCCAAAGTCTGGATGTGGGATGATGTGGGATGTGGAGTACAAGGAGAAGGTGAGGGAGACAGAGCGAGGTTAAAGAGATAATCTCAGGAAGTATTTATTATCTGGGGGGTTTCCTTATAAGGAGGTTATTCCCAGTCATTAAGCTGCAGCCATTATGCTAATGCACATCGATTAGCTCTTTAACTGTCAGCCCACTCTGTTCCTGATTGATAAATTCATTGCCTTCCTTGACCATTTTTTCAATGTATTGTACATATTCAGGCTGCCTATAGGTGAGAAAAAAATGTATTCATGTTGCACATTTAGTATAAGGCTGTCTCAATTTACTGTATATGATAAAAACGGTCTAAAAAATACATACAATTAGTTGTATATTTTATACACATTTATTCCATACAACAAATAAAAAAACACTAAGCTTAAATAAAGATGATGACAGCTAACATACTTTTAAGACCTGATGTAAAAGAACGATGTTTCAGTTCCAGAGTAATGCAGTTACAGGTGTTTTTTTTTTGCCCAGTCCACAGTGTAGAGATGCCCAACAGAGATGTGATGACTAGAAAAAAGAGAGGTGGAGGGATTGCACTGTATCTGAGTGAAATGTTCATATGAAGGAAAGCCTCTGTAGCCTGTTTGCTTTGGGCATGCACTCACTATCTGCCTTGAGAATTAACGTCTGTCTTGATGATTTGTACATTTTTTAATACTTCATTGTTTGCTTGAACACTTTCTGCTGCAGTTTTTCTAGGTTAAGATTAATAAAGTCATTCTATCCATCCATCCATCCATTTGTCTGCCTGACGATTCAGTTTGTTCCAGATTTTAGGAGCAGTACTGTTACATTTTTCTAAGTCATGCTGAGGCATCACTCCTTTTTTTTATTGATATTTATTTTTCAGCAAATAAAAGGCTGATCTGGCCCCTGCTTTAATATGATTTCTAGGTCAAAAACACAAAAATATCTGCTTTTATCTGTTGATTTTAATATTGCTGACTGAAGCTGGTCACCAATCTCTATTTCCATGTTTTGAACTAGTTGAAGCATGTAGCTGCCGAACAAATAGGGGGGCCAACATGGAGCCTTGGGGAACTCTGTGGGCCATCATTGTTTGAGTAGAGCTATAGCAAGGATTGTCAAATACGGACCATTTGGGCCAGTGTCCTGCAGGTTTTCAATGCATCCCTGCTCCAACTCACCTAACTTAAATTAATGAGTCTTTGTGCAAAATTGTTGGATCCATTTAATTTGAGTCAGGTTTGCTGGAGCAGGGAAACATTAAAAACTTGCAGGACACTGGCCTGAGAGGTCCAGGTTTTGTATTACCTGACAAACAGGAATGATACAGAGTAGTTCCTGTCTCTCAACTGGGTTTCAAACCAATTTACAGTTAAGCTAGGTCGCACCCAAATTTTTAAAGTTGTTTCATCTACTGTGTCAAAAAAGTTACAGCAGAACAAAAACCAAATGTTTGCTGGCATCTAAAATCAGACATGTAGAAAATGAGTAATATTTCTGCATTTACAAGCTAGTAGAGGTGTTTCCAATCAAACAATGCCAAACTGAAATCTGGCTCAGTGATCTGGGGCAGTCTGGAAGAATATTCAGGATTTAGGATTTTGTTTACATTTCTTTACGCATCAGAAGATTGCATCAGAAGATTCCATGAAGAAAAAGAAAAGTTGCAAATAAAAAAGATAACACTCAATGATATTTTCATATTTTGTTTGGAGAAGCAGAGAAACATGGGCTGAAAAATTAAACACTGCAGGATATTCCTTCCTCTGATATGCTTGGTTGAAATTAACCAAATAAAGTAAAATTCATTTGTTGGCTGCTGCTGATCTTACACAGATATCTTAATGTAATTTGAAATTTCACCCAGAAGAATGGAAACAGCAGTAGAAAGTACACAGGTGGATGTAGGGTTGCACGATTCTGGATAAAAGGAGAATTGCGATTTTTTTTTTGCTTAGAATTGAGATCACGATTCTCTCACGATTTTTTTCCAGTATAAATATTTATTGCACGTATTACCGGCACATCAACTTTGCAACAGCTGACACTGAACATAAAAACAATAAATGTCTCTCTTGTCTTTTCTTACACACACACAAACTTTGAATAATTTTAATTGTAATTTTTTTTAACAATATTTTTTTCTGTGCATAAGGTGATGAGAGGTAGGTTTGTTTCTTAAAATATAAACAACAAGCTAGAAATTTCACACACAGTCCTTTGGTAAAATTTGATATTCTGAGATTTAACAATGGAGGACAAAAGTAATTTATGCAATTTGAGTCTAAAGGAATTCATAATATACTTTTTTTTTTTTTAAAGTGATAGACTATTTCAATGGCAAAATAAAAAAACAACAAAAAAAAAACAAAACAAAACAAAAACAGTAAAGAGTTATTCATAGTACTAAACATATTTTAGGTGGTTTTGACTCACATTTTGTTTCTTGCACAACAGTATTCCTCTCTCCTACAACGTCCATTACATTACACGTCTATGGCCAATTATGCAAATTAGGCGATGATGTAATTCAGCGACTTTTAGAACTTTCTTTACTTTGGACTGGCAAAGTGACCCAAGACAGACACTTTGGCAAAGTTACTTGGTTTTTTTCTCTGTACTTCCTCTGTCTGCTGCTGCAGCCCATCTACTTCAAGGTTGGACATGTTCAGAAATGGACTTCTTCAAACCTTGAGTAGAACCAGTGTTTATTTGACTTCCTGTTGTCTTTTTATCTTCTCCGCTCAGTCTGAACATTTTCAGCTTCTTCAGACCATTCTCTGTAAACCCCAGAAATGGTTGTGTGTGAAAATGCCAGTAGATCAGCAGTTTCTGAAACACAGAGACCAAAAACCATGCCACATTCAAAGACATTTAAACCTCCTTTCTTCATCATTCTGATACTCAGTTTGAACGTCAGCAAGTCATCTTGATCGTGTCTGCACAACTAAAGTTGCCGCCATGTGATTGTCTGATTAACATGTTTTACTTAACAAAATCATCAGCTACTGTAAGTTTATTCACCTTTTGATCTCATAATAATCGAAGTCCAGAAGCTGCCATGTAAACTCTTTTGTGCACAATGTGTTAATTAAATGTATGGGATACTAATTTCCTTCTAAATGTGAACATTTTTGGGACTGGTTTTAAGTTTCTTCTCACAGTATTAAAAATGCTGAAATTTCCTAGTCCACACTTTAAGTCTTATAACCACTGAACTGACCTGCTTGACCCTCACACCATAGCTGGTCTGAGAATATCCACTCACATCTGCTTTGGCTTGACAATCGATGTCGAGGGCCCAGCGTCCTGGAACTGAAAAAGATGTTTGCTGTAGTGCTACAGCTTCATGGATCTGTGGTCTGTCTGACTGAATGTCAGTGGGATGAAAACTGTGACCAAGTGCGAGTTTCCTTTTGTATGTTAATGGTTTTACCTTTCTGCAGCACACCTGGCAGATTTAAACACACACTAGTAGAAGGAGTAAATTGTGTCACTTTTTATTCCACAATAATCATCCTCAGAATAAGTCAAAGTCTTAGTATTTCTACAAACAACAGCTGTAAGGGCCAACATTTCAGCTGCAAAAATGTCTTTCATGTTCCACTGAGCCACATAGCTCCACCACTACCATGTGTATTCTACACATTACCTTTCACCTCTTGCTTCCTCCTCCTCCTGCCTTCAGTAGATGCTGGAAAAGTTGGCAGCCATAGCTAGCTGCTCAGCCCCCGAGGGAAGAGTTTGATTTCAGCCTCAGGGATATGGGTCACTGGCTAGACTCTGGACCCTGCCTTTCTGTTCTCGTTTTTCTTCCTCCCACCTTCCCTCTGTATTTTGCCCCACTCTGCCCCTCCTTTGTGGCCTAATGCTTTACAGATGCTTCTTAACCTCAAAAATAAAGCCAAAAATAGCCAGCTGCACCCACTCTGGTATGTCCTAATGTAACATCAAATATTAGCTGCTTTGCTAACAAGCTAAATCTTTGTTTTTACATTACAGCTCTTTGGTTAACAGGTCAACTAGTTTATCAGTGGAGCTAGCTGTTACTAGTATGGCTAATTTGCTGGCTATGATTAGCCTCCAAGTTTTTTTAGTTTGATAATGCCATGTAGACTTGTTGTTTTAATATTCTTGCTAACAGCCACCCACACACGATAATAGCTAACCTTCATTTTGGCCTTTTTTTTTTTCTGACCATCACTTTGTGTGTGAGGATTAACAGAGCTTCAGCAGCTGGATTTTCAGTGACTGCACCTGGCCATTTATCGAAAGCAATTAACCCAGAAGAATCAAACACATCACAGCTACAGTTCAGCCCTTTGTTTGAAGGCCGACTGTAGAGACATCGACAGTTGGAGCAGAAACTGCTTACGCCTCTGCTTCTCTACTGATTGGGACTTGTTTATAGAGGTCCTGGGTTGTGTTTGTCTTTCAACTGATGCACACCAAAGAATAGCTTTACAGGCTTCCTGGGAGCTGCCTACAGAAAAGTACTCTTCATGCTGCTGCTGTTTTTCACAAGACAATATGTACATCCTCGATCACTTACAGGCAGACACACCAAGGTCCACAACTCATACCTATTGTCACCTTATTCTTAATCAATTGTCAGCTTGTTCAGTTTACCCACCATGCAGATAAAATTTTTGTAATTTTGTGTTTTGAGGCTTTGATTCACAACTATTTTCTGTGGCTTATCAATACTTAACACAGATCTTTCTGTTGAAGTACATTTAGATATCTGTTAAAAGAAAAAAAACAAAAAAAACCAAAAACACAAGCTAAAAGTAAAAAAGTAATGAAATGTTAAATAATTATTTTACCTATACTACATTTAGAAAACCGGGCAGCAATGATCTGACAGGTCTGACCTTAACTTAAACTGGGCTGAACAGATTGAGATGGAAACATGGAAACGTATGGACAGAGCCTGTAGGTTCAGGCAGAGGAGTTAGTTTTTGTTAGGAAATGAAATTACTTCAAAGGAATGCTGTATGATGACATCTAGCAGCAGAATTTGCTGCTAATTCAACACCCGTCAGCCATCCCCAAATCTATCTGTCCAACCATAATAAAACCAAAATTGTGTCACCAATGAATCAGTTATGTAATGACTCAAAATGACTACGAGCTCCAAGTTTTTATATGACAAACTAAAGTTTGTGCAGAATTTTTTGACAAGGTGTCATAGCTGAAAACTGGTCGATGGCCGAGTGGGTATAGATGGCATTACGGCACGAGTTGTAAACCATAACCTATTGAATCCTAGCTCAAAACAATGACGGCCCAAAGGCATCCAGGCTCTGGAGCCCTTTTCACTCCGTCCTGGTCTATGCTGGACGGAGTGGACAGGGAGGGAAGTTGATAGGTCTGTCAGGCAACAGATACAGCACTGAAACACTTCTGTGTGGTTTAAATCAACTAGAAAAGTGAAAAGCCAGTGCCTAAACAATGACATGCTTTGGACCAGTTAGATGTAAGCCCATTATAAAAAGGGCTGGTGACTGGTTTCTAATCCTTAAAGGCTACTGTAATAGCATGGTTAATGATTTAAATGGCTCATCCTGAGATATTAAAATCTTATATCTTAACAAAGTTTCTCAAATTTACAAAATATTTACATTGTGTTCCTGCAATAAATTATCCTAAATATTAGATAGTAGATTTAAGGTGCTAAATGTTAATATTTGATTAGTACTTGGCACCTAAAATTCTCAGAAAATGTAAAACATTCCTCTGCACCCTGGCAGGAAATCAGAATCTAGAATACCACTGCAGCAAGCATAAAGTGAAAAGGGCAAGCGGCCTGGCACATTTTCTGCATACTCAGAGACTGAGTCTCAACAGCATGCTTTCCACTAAGACCTAGACTCTGCAGTACAGAAATTAATCCATTCCCTCTGTTTTAGAGGTTGCATGTCCAGTATGGGTCAATATAGATGGGATGAGGTGAGGGGGTCAAGTCCTGCTCCCTCTGTGTTCTCCTTTGGTGACAATAAAACATATTCTGGTTGCTAGCACACAGAGATCTTGGTGGAGAGGTCAGTATAAAGGCTTTATTCATCAGCTGCAGCCAATCACGAAGCGACAGACACATCGGATCACAAAGAACAGACAAAAGAGAGCACAGTGACACTTCAGATGCTCGAGCTGCAGTTTTATACGCAATGTTGTTTTTACTTTTTCCTTTCTGCTTGTTTGTATGGCTAGTGTAGGTGACAACATGTCTCCTTATTAGCCTGAGTACTGGCACAGCAAAAGCCAAGAAGAGGTGTTCATTAACAACCACCATTATTTGCTGACTTTGGACAGCTGTGGAGGATGCCTACCTGTCACACACCAGACACTAATCACTGAATGGAATCAGTGATTCAGTGGAATCACTGAATATTCTTCAGATTTAGATCTCAGATGACGTGTTGATGTCCATAAAACCTACAAACAATACTGGATTAATTTAAAGCTGTGTTACAACTACAGTAATGGCAGATTCATCTTGTTTAGCTGCATCTCCGTGATGGACCTGAAGTTCTCAGTATGGGTTTCTCACCTCCTTGAGAGAGTTAAAAAAAAAAAAAAAAGCCGATTTATGTCCCATTTTAAGGTGACTGGAACCACGTTGTCTGGAATACTTTCTCTGCAGGGACAAATGAAGAACACATTTCTTCATGAAATCAGATAAAGTGAATGCCATGTATGCCTGTTTTTGGCTGAGGCTAATTAGCATCCCCCGTCCCTGGTTTAGACCCAGCGTCATGTTTCATTGTTTTTTTTTGTCGATTTATTTATTTTGAGTAGAAATATTTTCTTAAACCTATTTATCCCAATTTGTCAATCAAACAATTCAACAAAAGAATAAAGACAACATGTTAGCCAATTACCTACAGAGGGGGGCAGGTCATTAGGTTGAACTATTATGCTCCCGGGTCCAGTTGCCACAGTGGATTTGCAGCTTTTTGCCGTCAACATGAATAAGTTGTTTTGGACTGGGAAGACGCTGCTGCCGTTCATGGAGTGAAGTGAACTACGTACTTTAACCTTAGTGTCCAAAAGTCTCCAATATCACAAGAAGGAGCCACCACAGTCCCAGTTCTGAAAATAAATGCGCTAGATGGGTCTGAACTCTGAAAAATCAGCACCACTGTTGCTAACTGTTAGCAGAAAGCTACAGTGTGTATCAGTGTAATTTGTGTGCCAGGAAATTGTTTACTGAAAAAGGTTCAAAAGTGTTCATTTTTTTTGTAAATTTAACATAATTAACATGTTAAATCCCAACCTCTATATATCTGGTGATATGAATTTGGTGATATAATTTGCTAATATTGTAGGAGTGGCCAAAGAGAATAAAAAAATAAATATAAGAAGCAGCACATATGAACAAGAGAAAAGAAAAAAGAAATCATGTAGTGAGACATGATGTGCTGTTATTTATACAAGCAACATCATACTGTTTAGTTGTCAATACAAGGACAAAACATAAACCTGTTCTAGATGTAATGCAACCTTCAGGCTTCAGGGTTTTGGCCACAGGTTGCATGTTGCAGCTGGGAAGGGAATTTTACTTCCTTGTGCTGGAATAAAAAGCAGTATTTATTTTTAATCTCATGTGTAAATCCTCCATCTCATGTTGTTAATTTATCTCTGCATGATGGAAGACAGAGTTTAAAGATTAAATCACAACATATGTCAGAAAAATCACACTTTTAATCTTTTCTTTATTTGTTCAGGTATACATTCAGTGGATGGAGGATACATTAAGGAATAGTGTTACTGGGTGATGCAGGGATTTCACTGAAGACAAATAACTAAAATGTGCCAATAAGTTTAATTCATACCCAACAAAATGAATTTTGACCTGCATTTGGCAAGTGTTAGTTTAGAGTCCTGCACTAATCCCTCTTTCACCAACAGTTATCCTGCCAGTGATCAGCAGACCACTTTAACTAACTAAGTAATTGTAAAAATAAGCATTTGAAGCAAAGATATTATTTGAAATAGCTCAAAATCATTTAACCATCAAGCTCTGAAAACCCATCTGATGGGATGCATGTCCCATCGCAGTGGGAGTACCACATTTCTACCAGGTACAGCAAATAAGGCGATATCATGTAAAATGTTTGAATCCTCACAATTAATGCCTTAAAATCGTAATATTTTGCCTAAAAATATTTTTTATTGGGCATAAAAGTTGTTGTGCACCTACTGTTTTACTGGACTACTTTTACTTTGAGATAAATTCCACTTACAACTGGTTTAAAATGAGTATTTACTGAATGTGGAGTTATGATTGCAGCCTGGAAAGGTACACATCATTCACATCTGAAGAATCTTTCTAATGGTGTATAACATGGGGAAGTGCGTAGAAGGGAGACTGAGTAAAATACATAATTTATTTGTCATGTCCCACCCACCG
This sequence comes from Telmatherina bonti, assembly GCF_933228915.1. Taxonomy (NCBI): domain Eukaryota; kingdom Metazoa; phylum Chordata; class Actinopteri; order Atheriniformes; family Telmatherinidae; genus Telmatherina; species Telmatherina bonti. Next base: position 14,677,838 of record NC_136621.1, read on the forward strand.
GACGTCTGGAATCAGCAGGTTAAATGTCTGTTGGACAATGTGGTTAATACAGCTGGTCATGTTGGTTGTTTTTATTGAATTTAGTTTTGCTTGTATCATATTTTTTAGCAGGAATGATGAAGCTAGATTTGGAATGAAGAGACAAACCCAGGGTGATGGTGCACAGATTGTCTGGTGTGTGTTTCCATAAGTAGCAGGTTCTGTCCTTATCTGATCTCCTTCTTCGTCTGTCTCTTTCCAGTCCAACTGCTGTGCAGTCTGAGTCCGTTTTAAGAGAAGACGCAGACAGGCTCAGCACAGCAAACCTCAAGTACAACTCTGTGTCACCCTCTGATCTATTGCTCAGCCTTGTGGCGTAATCCCATTAGAATCCATTAGGCAAAGCATCTTAAAGTGATCCTCCTTCTTTCAAATGTGGGGAGAGGTCTCCTTCCTTTATAAGGAGGAAAAAAGGGGAGGAAGGGAAGAGGGTGGTGGTGGTGCTGCTTTCGAGTCACATGACTAATTTGTGTCTGTTGCAGAGAGTACGGGCAGCTGGCCAAAGTCATCCCTCCCTCTCTTTCCATCCTTCAGCCTCTGTGCCCCCCCCCCCCACACACACACACTTCAAACAGATGCATTAGACTGCATACAGAAGCCGACTGCATGCATGCCTTTTTACTGGAGTTGCAGCAGCTGAGCAGCATCAGGATCCACATGCAGTGACTAAATGTTTTTTTTTTTGTTTTGGTCCGGTAGCATTTGCTGTCACTAACCATGTCCATCTTCTGTTGCCTTTCCCTCAGGGACTATGGCTCCAAGCGCAAATCAGGTAAGCCACCTGTTTTTCTTCACTATCCCTCCCAAAACTTCCCCCACTGTCTTTTCCTTTTTGAACTTGTTGCTCTGAACAGAACCGCTCCTTTCAGTCAGAAGGGGAGCAGTTTTCTGCATGACAAACGGCTCATGAATTTGTGTCTGTGTCCCGTCTGTTGTCCATCTGATGTCGGCATGTGATTTGTTTACAGTCCTACTGTGGGACGCTAACTGACTGTCATGTGATTTGGGGTGGCTTCGTGAAGCTGTCAAGCCCTCGCCCTTTGGCCGAGGATTTGTCTTGCAGTTCAGGGTGGGGTTTTCAAAATGTCTGGCAATTCCTTGGGATGTCATTTAAAATCATTAAAGTACATCCTGATCTGGATGTCAAGATATTTGAAAGATTGCTTCGCTTCAACAGAGCAGACTTCAACTGGGGTTGAAGGTAGAGCATGTCTAAAGGTTTTACTGCTCTAATATCAGTGGGCTTGAAAAGAGAAAGAAAAATGTTTAACCTACACATATAATACAAAGAGGTCGCGGGCATAGGCTGGACTTGGATCTCTTTTACTGTTCCCCAGATGAGTTTCTGGCCAGTAAGCTAAAACAAAAACAACCGGCTTGTTTGCTTATAAGAACATTCATATATTCCCCTCTCTAAAGGATCTTTAGCCTCATTAGTCATCTTAGCAAATGTATAGCTCCTTGAGGGTATTAGCTGGAGAATAGCTGCTTAACAAAAGCGTTGGTACATGTGAGTGACAAGGCATTACCAAACCCTGCTTTTTAAAGACTAAAGTAGATAGTGGAAACAGTCATACTTCTTATGAATTATTGAGAAAAAATGCAGGAAATAGTTTGTGGTTAGAGGAGAAAATTATTTTTCTTGGTACAAATACTATAAGACTTTGTCTTGATATTTTAACAGCTTGAAGGTTATGTTTGGGAACACTAATGAGTCCCCATTTCGAAAGATTCTGAATATGGTCAAGGTGAATATAATTGTGTTTTTTTTGTTTTAAAGCTAACAGCACATGAATGGTTGTAGCTTGGGAAGAAAAACTCACTAGGATTCATTCCACATTCCTGAAAGTGAATAGTTTTCCCCAAAGCTGGCTGCATGTTTGTTTTTTTTCTGCATCCTTGCATTATGCTTGGAAACAGGTGGCTCTTGTAGATTTTGTGCACATGTAAGGCAACTTAAATCTCTGAGATGTTGGTCGGTGCTCCACTGATCCGCTGACCTCTGCACCTGGAGTAATGCTGAGTCAGTCCAAGTATGAAAAGAGCATATATTCTTCAGCAGTGTCACCTACATCTAGGATCCCCAACATAGTCCTTGAATCAGGTGTGTTGCAGCAAGGGGACATCTAATACCTGCAGGATAGTGGGCCCTGAAAACTAGTGTTGGGGATTACTGACCTACACGATAAATCTAAATGTCCATACATGCACAGATAGTAAATTACACCCAATTAAATCCTAAACCATTGGGATTACTATGATCCATCAGGTTAGAGGGTTTGTCAATACTGCTGCTCTTACTGATGTTTTCTACAGCAACTATTCTTGTGTTAATTAACCAGAACAACCTTTTTACCATCATCTGTAAACCACAAACATCATCCACATACTGTGGTTGCTTCTGTTTATTTGCTACCATCCAAGCCATCCATTAAATCTTCTTTCCTTTCACCGTTTGCTTTAGTCCAACCTGCATCCATCTCATACATCCGTATCTTCTTGTTGAAGGATAGGTTCTCTGACTTTTGTTAAAGAATAAAATCACTTAACTTCCAAAGCTTATTAATTGATGTTATAGTTGAATTTACAAGAATATGTTTCAGTTTTAAATTGACGCTCTTTGTAGATGAACAAGGTAAAGTTAGAAAGTTTTCACAACTTGTGCCATGCCTCATGGAAGTGAAGATCAGATAACATCAGATTAAAATGAAAAGAACAAATTGCAGTTTTTTTTCCTGTGTATGGAATATACAAAGTGGGACTACATGTTTCACAGCTTTGAAAATATTAGGCTAGCTGTAGGCTAGCTATTTCCACCTCATTCTAATCTTTATGCTAAGCTAATTTAGCTATTGTGCTGCTCCAGCTCCATTTTACCAAACAGTTACAAGGCAAACGTCTGTTTTATTTATCTATTCTTTATCTAATTCTTTTTATTAAAAAGTGCTTTAAATAGCATAACAGTGCATCATGGATCAGATCGCAATTGGCATGGAATAAACCTGACCACCTCTTGGTAGAAACGACGCTTGAGTCTGGTTGTCCAGTCTTTAATGTTCTGCTTCCCTGCCTGAGCTGGAAAGGTGGAATAACAAAAGGGGAATTTCACTTTTTCTGTAATAAGAAAACCTAGTTAACTGCAGTAAAAACAAAGTTCTGACTCGGTAAACACTGTAGATGCTCCCCCTCCTCCAATGTGAACGGAAGAGGGTGCTGTTTGGGCTGCAGAGGCCAGAGCGGTTACAGCTGTCAGACAGGCACTGGTGTGTTTATGTGGCACGTCAGATAAGATTTCAGGCTAACGTCAGAATGGCCAGGAGGAGGAAGGAGGGCAGTGTTTTTAAGTAGGTATTAGTGTTTTTACAAGTGTAGGAATAGTAGACCGGAGGGCAGTGTGTGTGTTTAACTGTCAGTGCTAATTAGGAAGTCAGATTCTCTTCTGTCAACAGGCAACACCTCTCATTAGCTGTAACCCTTTACAAACCCATGAGAATCATAAGAACATATTAAGAGACTTCTCTGAGGAGAGACTGAAGCAGATTTATTTAATCTGTTAAGGGTTAAGAAAGAGTTTGGGCATGTGTGACAGCGCTCATGATGCAGATGTACTTTGTGATGGGATTTAACCATAAACCTATAACAATAACCCACATCAAGTCACTCTGTTGATATGTCATTGGGCAAAGCTGTAGCTTGCTTGCATTGTTTGATGACTGCTGCAGCCTCAGCTACTGCATCATTTGTCTCTTTGGGTGTATGTGACGTTGTCAGAGACAAATCCATCCATCTCTTGTGCCTTGTCTCTTCTTGTTTGGCTTTGTGCTGCAGAGATTCTGCCTGTGCTTTACATCATTATCTTTGAAGTCACATAGCTGTTGTGTTTTTGTTAGATCAATACTGGTGCTGGTTACCTGTGATTTGTATTCTTGGTGGCAACTGTTATCATTGGTTGTCCTGACTTTGTCTCTTCCTGAGTACTGCCAGCAGCATAAGCTTGAAGTGTAAAGGTATGAGGTAAAGAGTCTGAGGGTTGATGTTTGAAGAGTGCAAACACTCATTGGGCACTTGATTAAGCACATACATTCAACTTCCTGTTAACAAATATCTAATCAACCAATCATGTTGCAGCAACCCAATAATTTTAGTCATGTAGACATGGTGAAGATGACTTGCTAAAGTTAAAAATGAGCATCAGAATGAAGAAGAAAGGGGATTGATGTAACTGAACTTGGCGTGGTTATCGGTTAGAGTATTTTAGAAATTGCTGATCTACAGGGATGTTCCAACAAAACCATCTCAAGGGTTTATAGGGGATAATCTGAAAAGGAGAATATCCAATGAGGAGCAGATGTCTGAACCAAAATGTCTTTTCAATGTCAGAGTTTAGAGGACAATCTGCAGACTGGAAAACAAGAAACAGGTAGTTAAATAAGCCCTAGTTCTAACTAAGAGATACAGAACACCATCTCTGAACACACCAGGTTTCACTTCGGTCAGCTAAGATCAAGGAACTGAAGCTACAGTTCACACAGACTCACCTAAGCTGGACTAGAGCCATAGACTGTATATAAAGAGATGGACAGAGTGTCCGTGACGTCACCCATAGGTTTCTGAAGAGCTGAATTGAAGCTCGGTGGGCCATCGCCATCTTGGCAGAGGCATGCACGTCGTCTCACCTGGAAAACACAAATATGGGCAAAGAGGTGGAGCTGAGAGGGGCGCTGTGAGCGTCATGGTGGATGATTGACATTGAGCGAACTCCATGCTTTCTGTAGCTAAGAGCTAACCAAACTAACCCGGAGATAACAAGAGGTAACCAGCTAACAGAGGTAAGCTGGCTAAAGCTAAGTCACGTAACCGGCTAAAAACCGCAGTTGTTCTACGTTCTTCTGACTTGAAGCGGCAGATCGGTACCTGTCAATCAAAAGGACACGCCCCTAAATATGCCAAAATTCGAGATTAAATTACTTTTAAATGGGCGAGTTAGAAAGAAATTCACTGCCCCCACAGTTGTCATGAAGGTAAACCTGACCTATAAACCGAAAATGGATTTTTGAACTAGGCTGTAAATTTGTTTATTTCTGCCGTGAAGTTGGCCTTTTTAACATGGGAGTCTATGGGGATTTGCTCTGTTTTGCAGCCAGCCCCTAGTGGGTGAAGGGGGAACTGCAGTTAAATGCACTTCCGCATAGGCTTCACTTTTTACCCCGCCTTGACTAGAGCAGATAAAAAAAAAATAAAATAAAAAAAACATCTTCTGGTTTGATGAGTTTCCATTTCAGTCCCACATGCAGGTGGTAGCGTCAGAATTTAGTGGAAACAACATGAAAACATAGATCTATCCTGCCTTGAAAGAGCAGTTCAGGCTGCTGGTCCTATTGTGGTCTGGGAGATATTTTCTTAGCCCACTTTTGGCCCTTAGTACCGGTATGGGATAGATTAACCACTACATGCTACTTGAGTATTGTTGCTGACCATGGCCATCCACAGTGTATCTTCTGATAGATACTTGATGCAACATGTCACAAAGCTCGAAAAATCTTGAACTGCTTTTTTGAAAATAACAGTAATTTTACTTTAACAGGCTTTTAATATATTTTTAAAACCTGTAATTTTAATGGCCTCCACAGATTCTCATCAAGCATGAGCAGCTGACAAATCTGCAGCATTGTGTGCTATGATGGTGTCCAAATGGAACAAAATCTCTGTGCAATATTTTCAACACTTTGCTGAATCTGACACCAGAATAGAGCAGTTTAGAAAAAAAGGTTACCTAATAAAGTGTCCACTGAATGTGCAGAATTTAAGATTTTCTTTATAATTTTGTTATAAGAAAATGAAAAATTAAAAAAATTTGTCCAGGATAATTATCATATTCTCCTGCAGCACCTCATCTCCATCTTAGTTCCAATGTTTCACCCAAGTGTTATGACTGGAAGTTGGGGGGGGGGGGTTTCTGCACATTACTCAGGGCCTGGTCAGATTTGATGTTCTCATGTGTCCTGGATGACTTGGAATTTCAGCGCATTCCCAGATATATACAGAGTGATAACAGTTATCTTCCCGACGTAAAATATAAACAAACATGTCACCTACATCACACAGTTATTGGTCAGCTTACTAAAATACAGGATAGCAGGTTTGCATCTAAAACTTTTAAAATACAGCCATTGTTTCTTGTTAAAGCATCTCTTTTTGGGTTGAATCTTTTGTCCACAGGCCACAGTGGTCATTGAAAGTCTTCTTAGAATTATTTGACCATTCTTTTAAAAAAAAAAACAAAAAAACATCTCCAGCAGTTAGCATTGCCAGATTACTTTAAAGAACATATGCTCATTAAGGAAGCAAAAGTAAAAGCTTTTGGTCAGTTTCAAGTAAACTTTTTATTTTTTTCTTAAACTTTCCGCTTCAAGTGAATTTAATGCAGGACACATCATAGGTACAATGCAGGGCATTGTAGGTAAGACATGCATCAGTTGAGAGATGGAGAAATGTCTCACGTCAGACATGGATGAATGCAATTGTCAGGGTTTGTGGAGATGTGGGGACCCATATGCAGAGATGGGTGGCAGGATGAAGAACCAGGACGTTTTGAGTCCAAACTTGACAGGGAAAACAAGGCTGACTACAAATCCACACACAATGAACCAGCAAAGACAAAACTGCAACTCAAGGGTATAAATGCACAGAGAGAACAGGGCCTGTTCAATAAATCAAACCAGGTGAAATAATGAACAGGAAGCAAAATGGACTACAATATACATGGGAGTGAAACTACAAAATAAAACAGGAAGGAACAACAAAACACACAAAAAAGTCCAAACCATGACAGACAAAGAGGAAGAAGGCAGACGAAATGCAGGACCAAGATTTAATCCAAGTAACTAATGAACACAGACTGAACAGAGACACAACTGGATGATCTGACAATGGAAACTCAGAACCAAGTATAACACACTGATGATAAACAGGTGAAATTAATAAAAAAAAAGAATATAGCCAGGTGAGCTCATAAATAGGAAGCAACACAGGGGAGCTAAACAGGAAAAAAAACAAAATAAAAAAGAGGGAACATGAATAAAAAGACAAAAAAAAAAGTCCAAACCAAAGGGATTTTTTTGCCACAAAATTTTAAAATCGATTTTCTATCAAAAAATAGATTTTTTTTTAGAAATAAATAAAAATAATCCATTATAAAGTTTTTGTCATTTTTATTTATCTTTTTACTTGTCTTCTTGGGCATTCTAGCAGCCGAATGATGGTCTGGCTACTGTGTTGTTTTTTCCTAAATGAAATCAAGAAAAATGACGAGCAAAAGAAAAAAGGTCTGTACATTTTGCTTTGTTTTTATTTAAGAAAATCAGCAATATCGCAGAATTGTGAGAATCGAAATTTACATCAAATCAGCACCCAAAAAAACCGGAATCAAATTGAATCGGGACAAAAGCATATCGTCACAGCCCTAATTTTTAAGATCGACCAGTTTCTGTGATTCTGAAAGGCCCCACAGGCCTCCCCCGCAGACCACAGGACTGAGCTTCTGGATGGACTGTGGTACGTCAGTGGGGATGTTAGGGTTAGGATTGATGTGTCAGTGAGAATCACAATCCACTGAGTTGATAGAAAAACAAGACAGAATAAGACAGATAGTTAATAAACACGTTCAATTCGAGGGCAGAAAAATAAACGACCCCACAGATGCCATTTTTTATCGTGTCTAAGCCCTTAATTGCAGTGTAGACATTTGGGGTCAGGATTCTAGGAAAATTACTCCCAGCAGCAAAGGGACAGAGGAAGCACTGCTGGTTCTACTGGTTTGTGGCGTCATCACATAAACCTGAAAAGAATTAAGTCTTCCTGTGTATATATGTGTGTGTGTGTTAGTTCAGATCCAGAACGGAGAGTTAAGATCAATCAGATGTTGCAAGCGTCTCTGAAAGCAGGCTGGTGGGTTACAATCTGCTGGAGTGCAAGGTTCGACCCTGGCTGACCTGGGACCAGAGCACGCCCCTCCCTCTTAGGCCCACATCAATCCACTGAAGCTCCTGAGACTCTGGAGGATAGTAAGAAGGGATTTAGCTTTTTATTACCTCACGTGGATCAGTAAAAGGGAGCTGCTGGCTTCACATGCTACTCATGAAAGACAAGAAGTTGGACTCTTCATCGGACGAGTTGATTATCTGGTGTAATAATAAAAATATTGAAAAAAAAGAAAATCAAAACTGTCATAAATAACTTCAAGTCAGAATATTATATTACACCTTTCCAATGCTGGAAAAATTCTAGAAAGATAAATGAAAATACTTGGCAGTTTGGTAATGGTAACATAGTTCACTGGAATAATAAAAAAAAATATATAAGCTTTATCGAAGAGGAACATTTTTATATCCGTCTCATATCGTACCCGAGCTCGGAGATGTTATACCTGAGAGGAAAAAACAAAATAGCTCTGCATCCTGTTCTGGACTTCTGAATTCTCTGAAACCCTAATAGGCAGTCATGCTGGGAACTAATAGAGCTGCATTTGGCTGGTTTGGAACATGAAGATCTTTTTATAGGATTGCGGTAGAACTTTAAATTCCATCCTCAATTTAAAAGGGGGTTAGTGAAGAGGGGTTAGAACAGGGATGGTACCTGCCAACACTCAGACAGCAGTGTTTGGATAAACTGGATGATTTTAAGCACATTTTTTGGGGCATCTGGCTAAAATTGCATTGCAGCAGTCAGTCTGTGTTTAAAATGATAAATCCATAAGCCGGTTTTTTTGCATGACTTTGGGAAAAAACATCCTTCTGGTACTAAAAATAATTTTGCAAATAAAAAAAAGAAAAACTGATCGCAGGGTATGAAATCCTTCTCAAGAATAGGCCAGCAGACCGACATGTGGGTCTGTCTACATTCTGACCCTCACCCATGGTCACGAACTGTGGGTTGTAACCGAAAGAACAGGATCCATCAGCCAAAAGTTCTGCAGGCTGTTTGTACTCCTCCTAGAGATGACATTAAATTCCAATAATCTGAGCAGAGCTCAGTGTAGAGCTGCTGCTCTTCTGTAACGAGAGGACGTGTCCTGGAAGCCTCCCTGGTAGGGTGTTCCAGACACGTCCCAACGGGAGGAGGCTCTTGGAAAAACCCAGGACTGCTGGAGGGACAGGTTCTCTCGGCTGGCCTTGAGGTTCCCTCAGAAGAGCTAGCAAAAGTGGCCAGAAGTCTGAGCTTCCCTGGTTAAGTTGTTGTCCCTTTGACATGACATTGGAAATGCAGCAGGGGATGGATGGGTGGGTGGGTGGGTGAATGGATGGATGGATGGATGGATGAATGAATGAATGGGTGGATGGATGGATGGATGGATAAATGGATGTGTGGATGGATGGATGGATGGATGAATGAATGAATGAATGGATGGATGGATGGATGAATGTATGGATGGATGAATGAATGAATGGGTGGATGCATGGATAAATGGGTGGGTGGATGGATGAATGGGTGGATGGATGAATGGTCGATGGATGAATGGATGGATGGATGGATGGATAAATGGATGTGTGGATGGATGGATGGATGAATGAATGAATGAATGGATGGATGGATGGATGAATGTATGGATGGATGAATGAATGAATGGGTGGATGCATGGATAAATGGGTGGGTGGATGGATGAATGGTCAATGGATAAATGGGTGGGTGGATGGATGAATGGTCGATGGATGAATGGATGGATGGATAAATGGATGTGTGGATGGATGGATGGATGAATGAATGAATGAATGAATGAATGAATGAATGGGTGGGTGGATGGATGGATGGATGGATGGGATGCTGCTGTAGAAACTGGTTTGATATTTAAATTTAACGACAAATCCTTCTTAGTAATGGTCAAAGCAGTGTGGTGCATCACCTAGTTGAATGTAAAGTAACGGGATGACACGTTAACTGTTTCCTTTTCACATGACGCTGAAATGAAGGAAAAAGAAGGATCGGCGGACATAAACTATTTTGAACTTTTCTGACATAATAGGACATTCTTGACCTGAAATTGAGTGAATTTACAAACTCTATGAACTACTTACAACCATGAATGTTTCCAGAAACATAGTAATTATGTTAACACATGGCTGTGTTCAGCAACGTGATCACCCAAGACCCAACATAACCCTGTATGTATGAACCATAAGGCAGCACAGCAGAAACACATCAGACACCAGCGCTGTTGTCAAGCTGCTGGTTCAGCAGCGTCCGCATGCTGTTTGAAAACATACATGTCCTGATGCTGTTGCATTTGACAGTGTATAAAGATGTAACAACTGATCTCCAATTTTTCTCAGAATAATAAAAATACTTAATATGAGTCATTTTTCTTCTGATTTCTATTCATAAAATTAATAAAATAAGCTTTTAAACGAGACAATCTGTTAGTTGAAAGTGACATCACAGCCAAATTTTCACCCAGTCACGAGAAGCACACACAGAAGACTGGCTTTCTTGCTTGATAACAGTCATGCTTTGTTATGACTTGGCTCATGTCTGGGAAAAGATGAACATCAACCAAATAGGCAATAAGATATTATTTCGATCTTGTAGCACCCAGTGGGAGCTGAATGTGCCGCTCATACTGCAGCTATTGGTCACCAGCGCTCCTGTGTTCTCTGATGCAGGGCATTTAATTTCCTGGTTTGGGGCTCATGCTTTCTGGAAACAGAGGGTGGGTGGCAGTGGGGGGCAGGAATGACTTAGAAGTGGCTAACACCCACCTCAGACATTCCAGGAGGGATGGAAGAAAAAGAGAAAGCTAGAGAGAGATGGAGGAAAGTAAAAACAGCGATTGCCAATGTGCTTCAAGTTTGCACCACGCCCAGTCTCAGTTAGCAGGAATCTGTCTTTGCTTCTTTAAGTTTGTGTGCGTGTGTGTGTGTGTGTCATAAAGGTGTGGTGAAAGCTTCTGCATGCGGGTAAGGTGAATAATCTCTGTTTCTTTCCTTCCTTCTCTTTGTCTGCAGTATGGATGTACGGCTTTACAGACAGCCCGAGGAAAGAGGCCTCAGGTAGCCTTGTGTGTGCATCTACGCCAGCATGTTGAACATGCCTGCATGCATGCGCGGCCGTGCTCCTGCTTTAGCGACAGACCAGCTGCATCTCTTTTAGCTTTTCTGTTTATTTCTTTTTCCACATCCACCAGCTTCTCATGGGCATCTGCCTTGCAATCACCATCTGTTCAAATTCAGCCTCAGTGTCTCTCTGCATGCTGCTCCTTCATGTTTGGATGGACGAGCCTGTTTGGCATGACGGCTGGTTGAGCTGTAGGTTTGCATCTTGTGCATCAGTCAGTCTCTAAAACTCAGCATTCTAAAGTTTAGTTGTGTTTCAAAGCCGCTAATGACCTTACTTAACTTTCAATTACTAGTCAAATCAGCAGATGCACAATTTAAAGGGTGTTTATAGACACCGAACATCTCAGATGAGGTAAAGTTTGACATTTAAAGGAGCGTCTATCGAGCATTTGGAAGCAACCGCAAAGAAATATTGTTCCAGTTCAGTGAAAAGCTTCAATATGCTCATAATTTTAACAGAAGGCAGGACGTTACAGGCCTTTTGGATTCATGGTGTTTGTTGCAAGGTGTGGTTGCCATTACCACAGCTAAAAACTGTGCTGCTGTTTAACCCCAGGCTGAATTTAAATCCTCCCTTTGCATGTTCTGCTCACATCCTCCACAACATGTTCCTTTTCTTCACATTTCCTTCTGGATGAAATGCTAAGGGAAAACAGAGATGGAACACTCAGCCTCACACAGGGGAGGGGGAGACTATGAGCATTCCCCGGTGTTTCCTGTCAGCTTTACTTGACATTTAGAGATGCTTAATTATGTTTAAATGCTCATTGTTGAGCCCGGTTTTAGTTTTTCCAGGCTGCTAAACTGCATCTACTGCAGCCTGCTTCACAGTCATACGAGGGAAGAATGCAAGGTAGTGTGACACCTATTCATTGGAGCTCTACACCATTTAGAGCAGAGGTACTCAAGTCCAGTCCTTAACAGCTGTTACCCTGCAACTGAATGAGTTGACTGAATTTCCTCATCCACATGTCATCCAGCTCTGCAGAGGCCTGGTAATGAGATATTCATTTGATTTGGATGTATTTATATGAAGGGATGCAGTTACAAAATTGCAGGATAGTAGCTTGTGAGGACTAGACTTGAGCACTGCTGATTTAGAGCCTCAATGCAGGATCGCCGCAGGTGTCATGTTGGAGGTGCTGTTGCACTAAAACAAATTAATTCTCATGTTATCATGAACAGGGCTGCATTCATATGATGCAATATCAACCTGTAACCAAGTATTTCTTTGACCCAAACTCCATTTATTTTTGCCAAGTCTGATTCACTGCATGAGTCATGAAGCATTCTTGGAGGAGCAGAATCAAACAGATGTCAAATCAGAAGGACTTCAGTCACTTTTCTAAGTGACACAATGTCCTGCAGCAGCAGGAAATCCAAGAAACTTAAGAAGTAAAAATGACAGAGCTGAGTAAAAAGAAATGGCTGGCGGACAGGGAACAACAATGAGGAAATCCATGGGTACTTATACTGAAGGAGGATAATTACAGATGAGGACCAGGTGTGGTGAGCTGCTGGGGAGCAGGAAGTAAACACAACAGAATAAAACAGGAATCAATAGCATGTGACAAAAACTGAAATAAATTATGAACACTACAAGTAAAATTGGCTCAAAAAGTAATGGCATTTGTGTTTGGTTAATTATTTATTTTCTTCACTAGTACCAATTGCATTGCATAATATATATAACTGGGACGCCTAATTATCCAGCTTTACAATGAGATATAACTTGTGTGGAGAACTTTTGTGGAATGAGCAGCGCATGTGCCGAAATCCCTTGGAGGAGCTCTGTCTCATTATTATTAAGCTGTTTGTGACAGGCCAGAGAAAAGCTATTTCAAATTTTCAGGTCTTTGTGGTCTTTATTTATTTTATAAATATCTATCATAAATATAAAAATTATGTATAAAATATATAAATATATAATGTGTTTTCTAGAGCTAGCATTTCTGCGGTAGCATCAATGCATTTCTTCATAAACTCTTCCTTTGCATGAAGCTTCAACTTTTTCGCGATGAATTTGCATGGAAATACGCAAATAAAGGAGGTAGACGACGTCGAGAAAGCTCTGTCCATATGCATAAACGGATTTAACATGAAGGATAAATTAGTCTTAAGCTAACATCAGTTAGCTTAACTGATGTTAGCTTAAGACTAATTTATCCTTCATGTTAAGCTAACATCAGTTAGCTTAAGGCTAAAAGTGCACTCAGTCCTTGACACAGAGATCAAGGATTATTGTTTCATGTATAAATATGCTGAATGCCTACATGAGTGCTACAAGTTTCTTTATTTAATAGAAAATATACTAAAATTACCAAAGTAGCAACCTGCATGTAGGGATTAGCTCAATGGCTACTTTTCACCTCCAAGAGTTAAATCAGGTTTCTTAACACTCACTTAGTTTAGCCAAACATTTTTTAGCAAGTTTTTCTCAACTTAAGTCAGTTATATGATAAAGCCCAAATACTTAAATATTTTTAAATACAATATTTTTGATAAACTTTATGTAAATAAAAGGGAAACTAGTAAACTTATAAATCAAAGAGCTGTTTGTCAGCCAATGTTCACAGACATGAATAAATAAATTAGTACAAACACGGCATTAATTTACTCTTTTGACTGTCTTTATTTGCACCTTTTCCTCAAATCATATTTAAAAGGAGAAATAAAAGAGATGTCAAAATGTTCAGGAAGGGTTGAAAAGCCCAAAAAGGATTAACGATGTACCGAACAGCCCATAGCACCACCAGCTCACAACACTGTGAAGCATAGTTTATTAGCATCCATCCTTCCAAGTAAACAAAACCAGTGCACATTTTATGTGATGTTCCATTTAAGAAATTCTCCTGACAGTCAGAAGGAATCAGGGCGCAGGGTGAGGGAAATGTGAGTCAGTATTAAGTTTCAACTACATTTTTAAATGCTTGTGTAAGATTTCCCAAAGCCCAAGCTAGTTTTGATTGCTTCATCTCCTCTGTATCTTAAATGTTTGACATCAAATCCTAATGAACATCATCCATGCATAGCTGACACAGTATTATGAATTTTTCCATTATTAGTATGTTTGTTTTTTTGTGAGTGGGGTTTAAAATTTGTTTTGTTTGCTATAAATGACTTTACGTTAAGTTCCTCTAAGTCCCTGAGGAGAGAAATCAGCCACTCAGATCAGAAAACTCCAATGAACAAATGAAATCACTGTTTATAAAATTTTAGACGTGTAAAACGAAGGAGAGAGAGAAACAGAATGGCTTAACCCCAAAGCAAATGACTCTTCTTTTGTTTCACATAAACATGGACATAACCGCCAACTGTGTGTCTCTCTTTCTCTCTCTTTCTGGTCCACTCATATGTTTCTATTTAAGGCCAGCAGTGCGAACTGCCATGATTGGTGTGTTAACCCCCCCTCCGACTCCCTGTCCAACGGCTGGCTCCCAGAGGCAGTGGAGGGGAGGCCTTTCCTCTCAACCGCACTGTTGATTTTCCACAGGGAAACTTTACCATTCTTCCACTCATTCGCTCTCCAGTCTTCCCCTCGGACCGCCAGCAGCTTCTCTGTTTCTCCCTTTTTTTCTTCCCTCTGTCTGTCGTTTGGTCATGGATCTTCTGTAGGTGTGACATGCAGCCCCTGCAAACATTTTCTTCATGCTCCCTCCTTTTGTTTTGATTCCCTCCGATGCTCCTCAGTGCTTTGCCGTGGGCCGGGGGTCGACGCAGCTATATGGCCAGACATTTGGGACTATGCAGCAAAGTTCTGGAGTTGCATTTTGATTGGACGGGGAGGTACAGCGGTGGTAGGGAGCGGGGATTGGCTGATGGCGGCGTACCGGGTGAACAGTGGCGGCAGTGCTTTCGGGTGCAGCGGGCGTTCGCGGGGTGCCACGGCGGGCAGGTGGCTGACAGCCTGTTTCTTCCCCTCAGGGATTGACAGCTCGGAGCCCATGGTGCTGGAGCAGTACGTGGCCGTGGCCAACTATGAGAGGCAGGAGAACTCGGAGATCAGCCTCAAGGCAGGCGAGACGGTGGATGTGATTGAGAAAAGCGAAAGTGGT
The DNA here is from genome assembly GCF_933228915.1 of Telmatherina bonti. NCBI lineage: Eukaryota > Metazoa > Chordata > Actinopteri > Atheriniformes > Telmatherinidae > Telmatherina > Telmatherina bonti. The sequence continues at coordinate 14,693,040 of NC_136621.1, forward strand.
GAGTGGATCTTTATTTTTTTCCTTGTTCAGTTTGTCAAAACCAAAGTTGGTAAAAACATCTGGCCGCTTTGATCCATTTTAAAACTTCACTATCCACATGTGCTGAAAAGTTTTGGCATGAAAACTCATGCTCACTCAGCAACTTTACAGCTACAGTCTCTTGATTTTCCTCCCTCCTTTGTATCCAATGAGTCCCACTTCCAGTGTTTCTCCTGCAGCTTAGCCCTCCCTTGTTTCTCCAACCTCCTAGCTGGGGGCTTGGCACCACCTGGAGGTGTCGCTTAGCTGACAGAAGTCAGTTTGTGGGTAGAGGAAAGGCATTGTGATGGATGAATGACAGCGTATTGCTTGTGGCTTAACAAATTTAAGGCAAGCTCAGATGTGTTATAGGTGAGATCACCAGCTTCGATTCAACACTAAGTCAAAAAGAAACTAGAACCTAACCATAAAACCTCCACTACATTTCACAAATTTCCGTAACTGGATTTCATTTACTCCGTCAGCACCCACTGACGACAGCCAGCTTGCACAATTCAAGAGTTCAGCAGAAAGTTCGGCACAAACAAACCACATCTCAGCTCTTATCTTTACTCTGATTTATCTGAGCTGTCAAGGCTCACACATCATTGAGGGATCATCAGTTGCAGCGTCGTCCTGTTTGAGATTTTGCAACTGATGTGGCTGATTTCTGGTGTTCACCCTTGTTGGCATGAATTAAATCATTAAAGTAGTCTTGAAGATGTTCCAAGGAAAAAAAAACTGTATTTGCAATGCAGCTCTTGGTAAAACTCAGTCTTCCAGGGAATCATAAATATCGTACACTTCTCAGGTTTTTGTTCATGCTTAAAATCTTTAGAGTTCTTGTTCATTCTTGACTTCAAGAAATATTTAAAAGTGTTTTCCAAGCTACAGATGAATTGCTATTTCCACACATCCGGATGAACAACATCTGCTCACCAGGCCCGTTTGAAAGATCCGTCCTGAACGTTAACGTTCAGCATTTCTTGAAGCACTTTGAGCAACATGACGACTTCTGAACTTGTTGGAAGAGTTGAATGCATGTGCTGTCGTCATCTTCTGGGCCAAAGAAGCGGGGCAACAGCCATGATGATGATGATGATGATGATGATGATGATGATGACATCACTTGGAGGCCGTGCCAAGGCAAACACATCTGAGAGCTCGTATTATCCCACAAGCGGCTTCCTGCTTTCAAGGCTTCGCTGCAGCTCTCTGGTCTGTGTGCGCTCATATCTGTGTTGCTAATGCAGAGACATCAACAATCTGGCTGTAAATTATAACTTATTTTCTGTAATGTGCCTGTCCCAAAACCCCTGCTGAATATTTTAATCTTCAGGAAATTTAGAAATCCATATTTTACATGAGGGTTTTCATGAAATACCCTTTTTTTTTCTTCTGCACATTAAGCACAGATGGTGTCTTGCAATAACACCAGTTTTTAAGTGCCTGCAGGCTTTTCCTGACATAAATATGGGTTCAGCTTGGAGGTCATGTGTAGATTTTTTTTTCTGTTTCCATTATGCGACGTTATTGGTCTTAGAGGTCAAAACAGAAGCTGCTTCACTACAAGTTATTGACTACATCCATTGTAATAGTGAACTGTGTGCCGTTCAGTAGCTGCAATCTAGTAAAGGGAGATTTATGAAGCAACTCACAAGGAGAAGGGTGATTCTGGCCGACATCTTCCCTGAGTAGGGAGTATAGGCCTTGTCTGGACTGCTGTCCTGTTTTTTTTCCACACTGGTCCTCACTCGGACATGGGAATGTTTGGAGAGAGGAATGTCCCAGTTGGAGAGGATAAATCTACATATGTGAACTGGGTTAAATAATGTAGTGAGTTGGAGCTAAAAGGAGGCAACGATGTAAGGGAGAGGAATGGTCAGTTTGGTCAATCAGCTACAGACCTACTGCATCAGATAAAACTTGATGAACACTTTAAGACCAGTGGAAAATTAGTGTGTAAACTCTTAAATCTATCTACTTAATTTCCAGAGAAGTTGAGACATTTTCTAGAATACAGCACAAACTAAAATCTGTGTATTTTTTTGAAGTACAAATGAAATTAATTGGTTGTCAATTGGTTTTGGACTTTTTCAAGATCTGTCAAATCCATCATAGAATGGACGTTTATCAGCAAGCCTTCCAAAACCAAATTAATGGACAACAAATTCCACATGATATATGGAGGAAATGAAAAAGATGCAGGGCATGAGGGAGGCAGACAGAAAAGAAAGAAATTCAAACCATTTATTCCAATCATCCTGATAGAAAACATGATGTTGTTAGCTAACAAAATGGACAAACCTGGAATTGCTGACAAAGACACAGAAGGAATACAGAGAATGTAGGAAGAAAATGTGCGCATGGGACAGTTGACAGTTTTATTGAGGAAACACTGCCAAGTTTTCTGGATATCAGGAAACATGGATGTTATGTGGTCAGTCAAGGCTGTAATTTTTGGAGATATATCTACATCCACCAAGGAGGTTTCTGGTTATATCAGAGGGACAAAGCCAGACCTTATAATGGACAATTTCCAACACCGTGGCTTCATACACACTTGGTTGGCCTAACACAAGTAGCCCTTTATTCATAACAGTTTTTGCCCAATCATTATGGAGCCAGATCTACATTGATTCATCAATTTTTATTTATCTTAAAGAACATTTTACTAACAAATAGTCTTAATTTAGGTTGATGTGGAAATCAATATTTACAAACATTAATCAGTGTTTGTTGACTCAATGTAACGTTGTATCATGAAATTAGTGATGGGACAAAAGTATATTTATACCAATTTCTCCCCCTCTGTCATCATCCATTACTAATGCACTCATGGACTCAACTCTGAACTGCAAATGAGATCCTGGTTGGTGTGCCGCCCAAGCCACAACACCAGGAAAAGCAATTTCACCCAAAAATCTTGGCCCTTTTTTGCCTCTAGTTCTACAGGCATCTTATCACAGTTGATAAAAAGAGAGCATAGCAAACATAGAGTGCAACCTCCTGCTGTGCTTTGATAAAGTATAAATCCTCTGTTTCCACTTATGCTTCTGTTGTCGCCAGTCATAAACTCTCCACATAAACTTGCTACAAATATCTTATTACATGACTAAACTGGTAAAATACAGTTTGACTGAATGTCATTGTCTAAAGTTTTGGCAATATTTTCCCACCACACCTTTCCCAGAGCTCAGAGATTTTGGTTTAAATAGCATCACCTCAGTGTGGTGCTGTCAGAACTGTAAGTTCCAATCTTACACACAGATTTAAGTCAGTATTATGTGCATACGAGTCAGATTGCTTGTTAACACAACTTAGCCAATTACATGACAGCAACTCAGTAGATTTTATCAGGTGGTCAAGATGACTTGCTAAAGTTTGAACTGATCACCAGAAGTGTGAAGAAAAGAGATTTAAGTGACCTTAAACTTTGTACAGTTGGAGTATTTCAGAAAGTGCTGAGCTACTGAGATATTCACACACAAAACATTTCTACGGTTTACAGAGAAACGTCTAAAAAGAAGAAAAATATCCAGTGTGCAGCAGTTGTTTGGACTTAAAATGTCTTGTTAATGTCAGAGGTCAGAGGTTTATGGACAGACTGGTTGGAGATTGGCAACGGGTACTTAAATAACCAACCAAGGTGTGCAGAATACCATTTCTGAACACACAACAAGCTACTTTCCCGCAGGATAATGCATCATGTCACAAAGCTCAAATCATCTGCAACTGCTTTCTTGAACATGACATTGAGTTCACTGTACTCCAGTGGTCTTTACAGTCATCAGATCTCAATCCAATAGAGCTCCCTTTGAATGTGGTGGAATGGATGAACCTCCTCTGAGTTTCTGAAGGCTAAAGTGGATCCAACCTGTTACAAGCAAGGTAAACCTTAAACAGTGTTGGATAGATGTCATAACACTCTTTATATAAGGCCTTATAAAGCATATGATGCTGCCTTTAATTGGATTCTCTATTTCTGTAAACTGAGAAAAGTCTAAAAACCTTAATGTCTCAGATTCTAATGAATTTAAAACCACAGAGAATTCAATGAGCTTTTTAAAGGTCCCAGGTCCAGGATGCAATGAGGACTTTTTTCAAAGATGCTCTTCTTTAGAACAGGTAGTTTAAGATGCCATTTTCATAACAGGCCTGAACATTGCACATTAGTTTTGACAACCACAATCAGTCAGGGTTGTAGAACTTGATCCTTGAGATAACTATATTTTCCCCAGGCCCTTGCTTATAGCTGCATCAAGGCCTGAACAGGCTTAAAATCCTCAAAGGTTTTCAGAAACCAAGCAACAGTTATTCATACATACATCATAAAGCGGGTAAATATGGAGGTTAATCCCAACCCCACAGAGCGTGATGTTTCGACAACACTGCTTATTGAAAGCCCCCCTGCTGGCTATTCCCTTTCACTTGTGACAAATGTGGATTGGTAACAGGACCCTGGTGTTTTATAAAAACTTCAGCTGGGTAACACGAGCTTCAAACTGGGACATAATGCCTTCATCTAAGAGTGTCATTAAAGACTAGGACCTTGAAAGTGACTGACTTTCGAGGAAAAAAAAGAGCATGAAAAAGGTGAGCTTCTCTCTCATGTGTCACATTTAATCCTCAAGACAAGCTTTGAAGTGTCTTACAGTGATAATCCACCAGAAACTCCAGCAGGTTTGGGAACCTGTGGCCAAAAACCCCCCAAACTAAAAAAAACCCCAAAACTTTCTCCTGGTGAACAGAAGCTGTGAAAGTAGATTCACTGAGTTTTTATAGCAGTTCAACAAATTTGTAATGCAACACACCTGGCACATATCAGACCTAACTAGCAGACTTGTGCAGAGCTTGACATCAAACTGCACAAGTCTGCTAATTAGCCATTGATATGAATCAGGTGTGTTGCTGCAGGGAAACTCCTAACATTTGCAGGACTGTGGCACTCGAGGACCGGAGTTGCCTTTAAAGGTTTCCACTTTGAGAAGTAGGTTTTCACTTTTTTTCATTACTGAAGAGAAGCCCAGATTTTCACCTCACCTCTGCTTCAGTAATAAGAAATCTAAACTTGGTTTCAACTAGTAGGTGGCATTTAAGCCATTTTTAACTTGCAATATTTGAATTATATAGAAAGATGGAAGTGACAACTTGGCTCAGAAACATTAATATGAATAATTTTGTTTATTTTTTTACAGAAATACTGGTTTGTTTCCATGTTGTACATGGTTGCTCTTTGCTCATGAAATGTGGGATATATATGGACAGTGTCTCAGCTATAAATACGATCCAAGCACTTGGATTTAGCCTTTCTACTGCATGAATCAAAGGGATATTTTTGGATGATAATGGTTATTTAGAAAAGCATGGTTGCAATACTATAACTAAAGCTGTGTTGATCTGTCTTAAAAGATAATTCTGCAGCTAATTTCACAGCTGGTTTTCGGCAGCAGAAACTGTGTTCCTATTTTAGACATATTCTTTGAGTCTCTCCTCCAGCTTACTTTGCAGAAAGATAAGCAGGCAGTTCAATATACGGCTCTGGAAAGCAGCTCTGCACGAGATGTGCTCATATTTACAAGCTGAACAGAAGAAAGGAGAGTGACAGTCACCTTCTTTGCAAAGCCTGGATCTCACATTTCTTCAACATGTCCTCACAAAGCCCGATGACCGTTTGAACTGTCCCGAAATGTGAAAGTGAAAGGAAAGCGTGTGGAGTGGTTTTTGGGTGAGGGCTAAGCGTGGAAAATAAATGACAGCTTTGAAGCTCCAGCCAAACATCTGCAAGCTCTCCCCTCTTTCTTTGTCTTCTCTTTGCCTTTAGCTCGTTCACCCCTCCCTCGCTTGCTCTCCATCTCACCTGGGTTGTATTTTTATCCTTACTGACTTCCAAAACCCGTCTCACTTCATATTTCTTCCATTTCTGTCCTGCGAGGGCCAGGCCTGTGGCAGTCAGAGATAAACCCTGCCCAGCTCGGTGTTCACACTGACCTCCACACTCCCTCTGTGAGAAACAAGCGTGGCAGTTTATCGCCTGCCAAGACACGGTGTGGCTGCAAACGCCAATTAGAGTTCTGTGCTGAAAGAAATGCCAATTACAGCCCCTCAGCTGTTTTGCATTTGCATATTTCTACTGTGTGTGTGTTTGTTGAAATGTAGGAGACAGTGGACTTTGCTGCATAACTGCTTTTCAACAGAAGTCTTTCATTGTTGAGCCCTATAAATCCCACAGAGCAGTTGGGTCTGTCATGTCAGACAAACTAACTAATTAAGAGAGAGAACATGACTCGGTGGTCCCGTTGTATTTTGTTTAGATAAAAGTGGACCGATTTTGTCTTCTCTGAACATGCAGACAATAAAAAGGACGGAATACCTTACAGGAAATGGACCCTCATGTACTGATTCTGTTGAAAAGCACACATTGTGGCTCTGGCTGGAGTTAGGAGAACTCCTGAGGTTCTGCTCATCAAAGTGACCCACACACACAAGCACACACATACACACTCAGCCACAAATAACAAGGTGTGATGATTTCTACCTGTTAAAACAAGCGCCCGCCCCGGCGCTCAGCTGTATGTGCAGATGGGGATGCAGTATGCACTTCATTACCTGAACACCTTTCCTTTGCCTTGTTGTGTGCTGGTTCATTTTCACAGTTGCTGCTGCTGAACCCAGCAGGCATCGGCTGGTACGACTCTTGTTTTTTCACAGCACGCCATGTAAAAGAGCATGTGCAGTCATTTGTCATGTTTCACAGGAAAGGTGGTATATTGGCCTCTATATGAGGTGGTCTTTGATCACAACACCAACCACATGTAGGCACACTTGGCCTGTATTTGAATCCACAGTGGGTAGATTCATCTGTATGTTGAAAGTTAAGACAGTGACAGGTGAATTTCTCTTTACTCTGCATACATATTATATCATACATGAAAATCCTAGCGGAATAGGCCTCTACAATATGGATGTACTGCAGCTTTAAGATGTTTCTATAGCTTGACTTTGTCATTTCTTTTTATTGATGCATTCTCTGTATTGCTTTCCCTTGTGCATTACAAGACATTGGTTCTTTATATGTACAGTTTAAAAGGATGAATCCTCATCTAAGATGTGGGATAAATTTATGTCATGAAGATTATTGTAGCCTATTAGTTCAGTTATAAATTCTTGGGGAAACCGCTTCAAGTTAGCTTTATTTTTAGAGCGCTACAATGAAGACATGTCAATGGCCTGAACAGACATAATCATTTAAAAAAAAAAAAAAAAACTCATTGTGACCCAATTTAGAATAATCCGCATTAACCAAATTTATAATTGCTCTACTTATGCAAATAATTAATAAAGGAATTGATAGCCAAGGTCAGGGAATTCTTGGCTTTCATTCTACTCCCCATCCTGAGTGTGCACATTTTCTTAATGCAAACAAAAACAACAATGGAGACTCAACGTTTGGGGGATTTGAACAGACTTCTTTGGAAAAGAGAGAAGATATAAGACTCTGTTGTTTGTATAATTTGTGAAAATGCATTAGAGTGGCATTAAAACTGCACCAGTTTACGGCTGACTCATGTAAAACTAATGAACAATTTGTGTTGCCAGTGTTCTGAGTTTTGACACTCTTGGAGCTTTACTATATTATGCACACTGGGGAGTTTTGGAACACCTGAAACCATTCTTCAGACACCTGACCTCAAAGATGTAGCTTCCCATTTGCAAAATCTTCACAATCATGTAAATCTGCTGCTTCTTTAAGGTGATAGTTCTGCACAGCTTTGTTGTAATACATCTTCAGATTTTTTTGGTTGAAGCACAGTCACCGTGCCACAGTATCTTACTCCACTGGTCTGTCTGTCCATCAGTCCATGCATATGCTGAGCCAAATTTCCCTTTGCTTTAATGGACTTTGAGTAATTTTTCTCCATCTGGCTGCCAATCTTTGGTCCAGATCGCCTCCTACGAGACAGATTTTCTGTGAAAAGCGTAATCTGTCAACAAGCCGCTCACACATGAAGGTCAACCATCTCATCTCAGGTCCCAGATTTGCCATGCTGCCAATTCCCTATAACACACTAGCAGCTGCATTTCTATCTTTTATGCTCACATCTGCATCTCCATATTGTTTTCCTCCCTCTTTCTGGTCCTCATTTATCTGCTTTTGCAGTGCCTACTTTCTCCAGAGCTGGATTTATGGGCAAACTGGGTCCTGTCAAAACTTTGCCTTGGACGTCCATATGTGCTCATGGTGGAGAGGCCTTCAGCACTTCTTCTGGGATGTTTGTTTCAGTCTGAGTATGTTACAGTAGGACAACGGTAAACAAAATAACTTTCAGCTTGATGCTATACTGTAAAATGTCTTCATGCACACAGTCAGATTTTTCTTGAGTCAAAATTCTTAAAAACTAAGAATAAATTAGATTGTGACGTTGGCTTTGATGAGCTTTCTGGACAGCTTTCAAGTTTTCATCTTTCCCTATTTTTTTGTCTTCTGCATTTTAACATGAGGTAACAGTTTTTGTTTCTGTCTTAAGCCCTTTTCTGATGGGAATAGTTTTACCCAGGAACCACATGTGCTTTTTAATAATTCTGGTGATTATCTGTGATGTCAATCCTGTGCGAATCGGCCATGTTGGTAATTTGTTAAGAAGTAATTCCGCCGCAAATTACATGAACTCCGAGCTCCTGTGATAATACTAATCTAAATACACTCATCTAAATCTACTGAACACACATATCTGTGATTTGGTCATAAATAGGTAGGGTCTCTGTGACAAACCACCTTGTCACAAACGCCCACGCCCACCTACCTGAAGGAGTTGAAGACTGTCCCCATGGCCACTGTCGGCCAGGCAGACCACCTGAAAGGGTCAGAAGTATAAGGGCTGTACACCTAATATTTTGGCAACTGAGATACGGTCACTGAAGGGGAACTTACTGGGGTGTTTTCCATGTTAGTTGTGGGGTGGGGTTAGTGTCAAACAGAGTCCATGGTGGTCCGATGGTTATATGGCCAGATGTGTGTTGCAATGCGGCAGTGTGACATCACCGTCACGGGATGCACTGGAGCGTCGAATTCCCCTGTTTGTTTTTCCTGTGAAAGACTGATTGTCATGATGTTGGGGTTTTTTAAATGTATGTCATTCATGGGATGTATTGGTATGTTTATTTGTTGTGAAGAACAAACAAACTGAAGAAAAAGCCTATTATTCAGTGTAATTGGGAAGCTTGTGGTTGTGGGAGGAGCTTTATATTTATAAGGAGCTCATTCTGAGCTAAACAATGTGGAGAGTTTGGAGAACAGAGCGGTGCATAACTATAACGAAGTGTGTTGGTTTTGAGCTGGAGATCTTTTGTAGGCAAGATCAGTGTAAATATCGTACATATTGTTTCACTGTAAATATTACTGCACTTTGGTGGATTTACTGGGAAGTCCCAAGTCCCGACTGTGCCATTTTTTTTGGGGGGAACAACCACAAACCCCGCCACAGTTTCATACTTGATTTAGTAATATTTGTTTCTTTGATTAATTTTTTCGATTTTGGCGAAGAATGGAGGCTTCATGGCGCTTTTAGACAACTTTCTGGATCCTGTACAGAGGCAAAAAGAAGAGGAGCAATGTAGGGTACAAATGGTGGATCACTTCATGCATTGTAATGTGTGGTAAGATTATTTTACTGTTTTTAGTCAACTAGGTAAGACTTTAATTTATTTATTACATATCGTCTCTAGGTGAAACTAATCCCTTCAGAAGAGGGCTTTATCGACTGATCTGTTGGTCAGATTTGATGTGAAGCAGCTCTGGAGCTCATACATATCACAGTCCACTGCAAATTACTCACATCAGCTTTCTTCCACCAATGTGGACAATTTATTGTACTTTTTTTTTTTTTTTTTTTTTTTTCCCCCTTCACATGCCAGGTGGGATGCTAAGAGAACCAGCTCCAGCTCTGGTTGTGTAAACCCTGAAAACTCCTCTTTACAGGTGGCTTTAATTTTTCTTTGGGTTAGAAGTTTCAATGAATCAGTCTAGGAAAACCCAAATGCGTTTTATATGAGCTGAACTATTCTCTCTTCCAGACAGGCCTTTTGCAGCTCAGAGAATTTAATAAAAACCCTGAGGGACAAATTTACCAAGAATTTCAAATTAGTGTATGACAAAGTCCAGAGGAGTGCTGATTAGAGGCCCAAATCTGTCATTTTACATTTATAACTGACTGAAAGTGAAGAACAAGAGTAAAGCTTCACCAGAGATAGAGGTCCATAGTCCTCATCAGGCCCAAATTGGCTAATCAGGAGGACCGGGACATTTCCCGGTTGGGCTAGTCTGACGTTTGGGCCACAAAGTTCGGTGTTCTCCCTTTCTTTTTTTTTTTTTTTGTTGTTTGTTTGTTTTGGTGGGTGGCTGATATGCACTCATAGCACTAGCTGAGTTGCTCACATATGCAATTGCTGTCCCTGGGTCGCCTATGCCTCACAGACTATGTATAAAAATATTGACAGAGCCTCTGACATCACCCGTGTGCTCACACTGATGCACGCAGTCTCATGGGAGAGTGAAAATGTGTAACATGGTTTCTTATATTTGTCATGAGAATCAACGACAAAGGAGAGCTCGCTCATCTATAAGTCATCACATCAGAGCGAAGCATGCATCAGATTCTAGCGGTCTTGGTTTGTGACCATATTTCTACCAGAACTATTAAATTGTTCTTCCACTTCCTACTATGAGCCATTTCTGCTGCAAGCCAATTTGAACTTTAACCCAGTGCTTTCCTCAGCATTGTGCTATTAATAAGCTGTTCAAAAGATCACTCTTTTCAATATTTGCACATAATTTCTGAATTATACGTATTTGCATCATAATACCATCCATCCGTTTTCTTAACTGCTTAGCCTAATTTCAGGGTTGCGGGGAAGCTGGAGCCTATCCCAGTAATCATAGGATGAGAAACAGGACACCCCCTGGACAGGTCACCAGTCCATCACTGGCATCACGATGCATTAAAAAAAAAAACAAATAAACAACTATTTTCACCTCCTCTAGCATATTATGCTAGCCTGGGTAGTGTCACCAGAGGGTGGCAGTGTAGGTAATGGTACTTGTGGTTATAGTGCAATGAAATATCGTTTTCCCAACTGGGGAAAAACTTTAAGGATTCATTTGATAGCTTGATATTATACAAGATGACAAAAACTTAGTCTTATAGATTTTTAGCTGAAGGGAACTTACCTTCCTTACATAGAGGGAAGCATAGATCCGTGTTACAGGCAGAACTAAGTGTCAGCTATCTAGCAGGGATGAAAGAATCTATGCAAGCTGATGACCAAGTTGGTCATGTATCTTACAAAGAAAGGGGAATCCAGCACTGAGCCTCGGGGTACCCTAAGGTGTCTGGTGGCAGGTTGTTGTCCTTGCCATGACTCTTCTAAAAAACACTGAGTGAAGTACGGCTCAATCCAAAAACTCCTCCATTCCTGAGATGTCCATTTCACAAAATATTTATAATTGGATTCCATGGTTTCCAGAATCAGAAGCAGAGGTTTCTTTAGATGAGAACCAAGGTGATGTAGATTTCACACACCCTGGAGCTGTAAAGAAGGAGCTTAACAGTGACCCCGTGTCAACACTATCTAAGTCAGTTCCAGTTAAATGTTTTGCTGTTTTTCTGGACCACTGACACACAGGAGAATTAAGTCATGACGTCAAACAAAGCCTTGGTAATGTAATGATACTAATCAGTAAAACGTGTTGAACCTACTGGTATCTAATGGCCAAGATACGTCACAGCCTACTTTTCAAACCGCTACTTCAGGAAAAGACCCACATCTGTTTTGAAAAACGATTGTGCTAAAAATAACGTGCCTCACTATCAAACCACTGAAACCTGATTTTTTTCCTTGCCATTTGAAAAATGATGGACACAATTCCTTTCCCATAAGAAAAGGCAGGATTAAGAACAATGCAGGTGAAAATCCAGGCTTCTACCCAAACTTCACAAGTCCTCACACAGTAGCTATTCATTACAACATGGCTTCCTGATCCAAAAGCTGTGGTATAAAATTTAATGAGCATTATATAACTGTCATTGTGTCAGATGCATTTTTATATGAATCTACTACCTGCAGCCAAGCCAAACAGAGCGCTAAATTGATCCTGATGGGTGCACTCTGACCCTGCGCTGTAACGTCTCAGCAGGGGTCAGAACGTAAGCAGAAAGCCACAGTACTTGTGAAGAAAGCTCAGGCTGGATGAGCTACACTGCAGCTCCTGTGCTTAGCCTCAATATGTCTGCAGGCCCTCAGCTTGAATGAAGCCCTGTGTTCACTGGAAGACATGACCTGCTGGGAGGAAACTCAGGGGAGACAGTATATCATAGTGTTTTTGTGTGTATGTGTATGCCAGAGGAAGCTGTTTTCTGGTCACAGTCCTGGTGGTTCAGCCCTCATTCTGCTTATATGATTGCAAGAAAGGATCAGGCTGCAGGGAGTTGAACAATCTCCCTTTTTAAAGTTAGTGTAGTCATTGTCTAATGCAGAGGGCTTCAACTCGGTCCTACGAGGTCCGCAGCCCAGCAAGTTTTCCACGTATCCTTTCTCCAACACAGCTGATTCAAATTATTGATTGTTTGCACAGAACCTGATTGGATGTAAGATCCATTTAGTTTGATTCAGGTGTGTTGAAGCAGATATACGTGGGAAACCAGCTGGATTGCAGACTTCTCAGGACCGAGTTGGAGACCTCTGGTCTAAGGCTTGCTACAGTTTTTTTTAAAAAAAAAAATCAAATTTAGAGGTTAGAATAAATGTAAGCAACATTAATTTTCTGTGATTTGCTGCTGAAACTACAAAAGTATATAAATATTATCTGTAAATGTGTAAACCTATTTAGGTTTACAAGGAGTTGAAATATGGAGGACTGCTCTAATGATCAAAATCACTGATGAACTACATTTGTTATATATTTGACTTTTTCTAACAATCATAGACAAATAGATATGATGGGGCCTAAACACAGTATAATGTAGCCAGATGAATATTAGCCCCAGCAGCAACATGATTTGATTAAATTTAGTTTATTCATCCAGATAACAACTAAATTTGGTGATGACTGACTCCACACCACAGCATTAATGACAACATTAATGAATCAATTTCTATAAAAAATTAAAATAATTCTCCCTCTCTAATAAAGATCCATTCTGGATCAATGTTCTGTCCTCTTTTGTGCTAAAAGGTGAATAGATCCTCATATGAGCCTCACTGTTTCCCTATAATGTTTATATTCTTCATAGAATAGATAAAAGTAAGTTTATAAATGTCCCAATTGCAATTTTTGATTAGATCTATAATCTTTTACAACATGAGATCCCCCAGTTGCACAGCTATATGAACCGATGGTGCAAAACTTTGCCAAAATGGCTTTTTTGAAGACCTCATCTGAACTGTCTGCATTAAAGCTCCTCTTGGTTCTGCTTCACTTAATCAGAGTTGACCCTTTTAAAGATGCCACAATCTACAAGAGGTTTACAGCTGCAATATGCCGATAAGGTCTTCATACACATTTACACATTTTAACAAATCTCACAAGTGTTTCCTTTAGCCTGACTTCAAAAGTATTCAAATGGACCGTCTGGTTGGAGAGAAATGCTCATTTTTCTTATGTATTCTCTGAGCAGATGCTTTAACAACAGGAACAGGGCTCAAAGGGTTAATGTGCGCTCATTCTCCAAATACTGAATATGGCTGCTCAGTAAACTTTGAATAAACACAAAAAACCAGCTGAAAAATCTCAAATGAAAGGAGCCTGACGTCTGATTTCACTGTCTTTTGCCAGGATGTGTGGAAAGTCATGATGACTTAAAGAAAACTCACCCTGGAAGACATATTTAGTTTCAGAGTTGTAGGTACTCTGAACTTTTGTGTGTAGTTTGGATGGTCTCATCATTAGTGGTATTGTTGGCTTGGATGGTACAGTAAGAGGGTCTACTGAACCCTCAGTTAACACCTTTAACTATGATTTGCTTTAAATCAAATGCAAATATTTCTCTGCTTGTGCAAGAGCAAATAGTGTTTTGTTCTTCTGTTGGTCGTTCAGTCGAGTAATTTATCTTCCTACCTGACTGAAATGATTCAGACTTATCTGCGCAGCTGCCATTAAAAGAGCTTTTTGAATTCTCTGAATTTAACGAAAGTCTGATGCCTTTTATTTGTCATCTTAATCCTCGAATTTGTTGTATTAACAAAGAAGAAGGCAATTCTATCTGTTCGAAGCAATGATGTATATCTAGTATGCAATTATGTCATATCTTAACTAACATGCAACTTAGTTATTCTGCAAGTTATTTATTGAACATCTTTAGCTTCAGTGTCACAGCTTAGTGGTTTTGGTCGAACTTTTATCTACATTGCATCACAGCCCTTCAAAATTTCTCCTTTCCTTCACCACGCAATGTTTTCCAAAGATGTCAAGAAAAAGAACTAAAAAGAAAAAAGCTGAATAGAAGTTATTTAGTTAACTATCCAACTCTTGTCCATCTTCGCAAAAGACAAAAGAAATGCCAAACCACATTTCCTGAAGCTTAGTAGAACACAGACAAAGGATAAACCATAGACTGCATAAAAGATGGATGGAGCCTCCATGACGTCACCCATAGGTTTCTGAAGGGCTGAACTGAATCTCATAAGGGTGTTCTTACCATCGTCATCTTGGCAGCATCCCACTGTCTCTCCCAGAAAATACAAAAATGGGCAAAGACAGTGCTGAGTGGGGGGCTGTGAGCGTTGGGGCGGATGATTGATGTCTATCAAACTTCGACCTGTCTGTAGCTAGGAGCTAACTGAGCTAACCCAGAGCCAACAGGAGTTACCCACCTAACAGAGGTAGGCGGGCTAAAGCTAAATCATGCTGAAAACTGTGGTAGTGCTACGTAAATTTCTGCCTTCTTGCAGTGGGATATCGGGTACCTGTCAATCAAAAGGACACGCCCCTAATTATACTGAATTTCAAGATTAAATTACTTCTAAACAAGTTATATTTAAAAAAATCAGTCCCTACATAGTTTTCAAGAATGTAAACCTGGTCTATTAACGTTTTTTTTTATGTACCAGGCTGTAAACATGTTTATCTCTGCTGTGAAGTTGGCCTTTTTAACGTGGGAATCTGTAGTAATTTGTTTGGAACCCAGCAGATGAGGGGTGAACTGCAATTTTTGGCACTTCTGCATAGGCTTCACTTTTAACCCCTGGAGGTTGTTGCTTGTGAGAAACACATTTGTTTGTAAGGTTTTGGACAGTTGGACAGTGTCCCGGCTGAGCGTCGTTTCATCACTGACATGAATCAGTACCTGAAAAAGTAGCATGACCACAACACTAAGCTGCTTTTGTTTTCTACTGGACATCAGTTTTATCTTCTGTCTTCTGCTGGTTGAGGGCAGTTGAGGATGACCTACTGTGTTCAGATAGTGAAAGATAGATCGAGAGTAATTATTACAAAACCCTTGAAACAACATGCTGATCTGTATACAGCCAGAGAGGAGTCTCTGCAGAGAATTACACCACCGCACACTCCATGTTATAAAGGAAGAACACAAACTCACCCCAAACTCATGACTGTTACTTTCCCCGCTACACAGCTCTATGTCATTGCCATATTTTCCACATCATTCACAAAAGGTGTTGATCTGATAGTGTCCTGCCTGGTAATAATAAAACAAAGGGCGTGATGGGTTGATTCACTCAGCCTCCGTCAACCACATGAGTACTGAGCCAAATGGCTGTAATATATCACTGAGGCAATGATTTAACATGTTGGAATACTTTGGGGAAAAAAACAAAAAAAAAAGAAACTTTTTGGGAGATTTTTTTTTTCAACTTTTATGTCCATCTCAGTCCATAACCTCTGTGGTTTCACTTTGAATGTATTGAAACATAGTTTGGCTGCCAAATACAACCCCTTGGATACTGCTAACGTTTAGGGTGTGTGAAGTAAACATTTGGCACACTATTAGAAATGCCTAAAAGTAATAGATTTATGCAAGATTTAGATGTTCTCCCACGCTGCTGTCATTCTCTCCACGATACAGAGTAAAATGTTGTGATATATAATGACTCTTGACTTAGACAGAGTCAGACATTATGACAGCTTGTACCACACTGATTGGAGAAATATGTCACTGGGTTGGAGCCAGACAGAGAGGAGACAACTCCAATAAGACTAAAATCTTTTTTTTTAGGACAAGTGACAGGAGATTCCGTAGCTACAGTGGTATGATCCGAAACATTCTGACAAAAGTGCTGTGTGTAAGCACACTTCTCATTAAATGAAACGAGCCAGCTGTCAGAACGTGGCCCATCTAAATTGCCTTTTGGTTCTTTTGGTTTTGGTTCTTGCCCAAAGTGACATTTGTTTCTTACAATTGTGTCAACTCAAGTCAGCAAAGCTGGAACAAAATAACATGTGACCACAAACCTGTCATCAAAGCATGAGGTCTTTTCCTTAGCTGCATGCTATTCGAATGAAGTGTAACTTCAAGTGCTCTGATGCTGAAGTCGGTTGTTTAACTTCATAAGACACCCTAATCCAGAAGACTAAGAAATTAGCTCCTCTATGCAAAGCAGGAATTCTGTAAACATTCCCAAAACACTACACTCCAGATGCTCTACAGTCTAATAAATGCTTCGCGAAGCTGTGGAACTTGGTGATGGCTGTGCTGTAAGCTAGCCAGCCAGTCTGCTGAGAACTCTGAAGGATGTCACCAGATAGATAAGATAAGATAAGATAAAATATACTGTTTAGTGGCTCCACAGGATGCAAGGATAGAAAGTGTAAGTGAGATTTGTGGCTTAGCACACTCAATGTTCGAGTGATGACGTTGGCTCCATTGCAACCTGCCAATCACCATGGTAACTGATGCTGGACTGGCAGCCTTCTCTGAAACCATTTCTATTCAGAGTTATGGATAAAACCATTTGTAAAGCAATAAAAAAAAAAAAAAAAAAACATGAACAGCTTTGTCTTTTTACTGATTTGATTCCTGATTACATAACCAACTTAACTCATGCTAAACAGCAACGAGCGCTCATAGATGGAGGAAATGGTTGGCCAATGATAAACTTTCAATGCAAATTTGAAAAGGAAAAAGTATATATCTTGGATTTTTGAGTAATTTAACTTTGAGAGACATAGGAATTGGTTAGTCTAGCTGAAGGAGAAGCATTTTTCATAAATATAGTGAAGAGTGATTCCTCAAGCCTTCTATGGGTCAACAAACAAGACCAAACCCACAGAGCCGCTCAGTGTCTGGTTTAGTATGATAAGAGCTCCTGAACAGGTAACGCTTTTCCTTACCATGATATGTCTTTCATTCTAATACATGACTTTACAATGACTATGCATCTATGTCTAGACCTGCAGTAGTGTTGGATCCATGCATTTTAATGCAGCAGAGAAAGGAACAGAGACAATTATTTTCAGTTTCTCTTGTGTCTGAATCAGAATGCAGAGACAATGATTTGTTACTGGTCTGATTATTTTACACCACTAATAGTTTCTTTTCTCTGTCTGTTGTTTAGGTTGGTGGTTTGTCAGTACAGCAGAGGAGCAGGGCTGGGTTCCAGCCACATACCTGGACTCACAGAATGGAACACGTGATGATTTGGATCTGGGTACTTCCAGGACTGGAGAAGGTTTGTGTACACACACACAAACAGAATCATAAAACACAAAAAGACATAAATGTCACTGTGACTTGTTATATGAAAAATGTCGGCATGGAAAAGGTTGTTATTTCTCAATCGTGTTGTGTTTGGTGGGTGGTTTTTCCCATCTCTGTCTGTGAGCAAAAAACAGCTTTTAAAAGATAATGTTTAACACACACACAAATACACATCCAGTCACACATTAAGAGCCTTGGAGACCAGAGGCTCAGCACCTCGGTGAAATGGTACCAGACATCAGCCAAAGTGGTTGCAATATTTTGGCACCACAGAAAATTCCTTTTAACTCCCCTGGGAGGCTGCAACTCCTGCAGAAGTCTTGTTTTGTTGTGAGCCTTTCCTCTCAAATGTTTAGTCTGACTGCTGGAATGGAGCATTTCATCATAACCGTCTTTCTGCATTCAGGCCAAAGGAATCCAACAGACATTTATATATCACACAAACACACATATATACACATGTTTCTGCTAAGACGTGCAAACTTAACTCCTCTGAGCATGCAACCAGTTAATCTGCAGTGGTGTGTGATAATGACAGCAGGATGGTGCAACAGTTTATAAAGTTGTAGGCTGCCAGTGGATTTAAAAATATTTTGTTTGGTTTCTATTGCAAGACTTGCAAGCCTCAATGCTTCACATATCCAGAAAAACATGTACTCAGAACCCGCTCTGCTAAAACTATGAACAGCTCCTGCACAGATGTTACAGACACTGTTATTTTCTGCACTTTTTTCCCTCTGCTGCAGTTGCTTTGTCTTCTTACACATAAACACTTGTGTGTCTTGAGTGCTTCCTGTAACACTGAAATAACTCTAAAATGACCACAATAAGTGTATTCAACCTGTTTTTATGTGCTAGAAGATTAACTACAGATTAGAAAAATACACTGAAATTCCTCCCACTACTTAATGAACAATTGCTCTATTTCAAGTCATTGGGGCAGCTTTAGCTTTTGTTTCTATTAGTTTTGATAACATTTTGTCAGGGTTACTGGTTTCATGCCATTTAAAAACATAACAATGAAGTTTGTTTCCTCAGTTTATTCCTGAAATAATTTAATCACAAACAGAGTGCATATGTAAACTCATTAGCCTCTTTTATCGGCTCCACTTGTTCAGTTGTTTGATTAACACTGTTAACAAAAGAACAAAAGAAAAAACGCATGGCCTAACACAAAGAGACCGCTTCATATAAGACCACCACCAAAAGCAACAAAGTTGAACAACAAAGTTTAATTTATTAAAATATAAGAAGAAGAGGATGAAGCCCTAGCCAAAATAAACAATGGAGCGAAACAGACCAGAAACCAGCCAAGCAGTTGGCTGTGGGATTTGGGCTGCTCCCCAAAAAGCCAAAAGCCAAATCAAACCAAAGAAGCAACACCAAAACAGGCCAACACAGATTCCCAACTCAAAAAACCAAGAAACAAAGTAGTGCTGCAATGGGTTGGGCAAGGGTGATAGCCTCCAGAATGCTTGCCATGGGCATTATATAGGCCAGGCTGGCTGGCCAATCAGCTGACGGAGAGAAAACGGATAAGACAAGAACACTGTGTTGTATGTAACAATCATATGGCAGCAATTTTTTGCCATGTTTGATGGTCAAAATGAGTTTCTGAAGCTCAAACTGAGCATCAGCATGAGGACAAAAGGGATTTAAGTGGCTTTAAACGTGATATGGTTTTGGTCTGAGTATTCCAGAAATGCTGATTTACTGGGATTTTCACACATAACCATCTCAAGAGTTTAGAGAGGATAGTCTGAAATACAGAAAATAACCAGTGAGCAGCAGTTGACCAAAATGTCTTGTTGATGTCAGAGATTACTGGAGCATGGTCATACTGGTTGGAGAAGATAAAAATGCAACCTGAAGTTGAATAAGGACTGGTTCCAACCAGTAAATGCAGAATGTACACTCATTCACAACACACCCAACCTTGAGGCAGATGGACTAAGGAAGCAGAGGACCACACCAGTTGCCTCTCCAGTCAGCTAAGAACAGGAAACTTAAGCTACAATTTGCAAACTCACCTAAACGGGACAATAAAAGATAAAAAAAATGTTGCCTGGTCTACCTTGGCTCAATGCATCAGGCTGTTGCTGGTGTAATGGTGTTGGGGATATTTTGATGCAGTTAAGCAGGCAAGATGCACATTTTCATTTAGTAGCTGAGCTGCTGTAGCTCAGATAGCTGAAAAGATTCATGCTAGTTTTAATGGAAAGTTGTTGGGACAGTCCATCAGTGTTTGTGAGAATGAATCCCCAAATACAGAGAGCGACAATGATACGCAAGTAAGCATCAGGATGGAACTATGGAAAAGATATTCTGGTCTTATTAATCTCTTCTATATAAAAAAAAAATACAGTCGTCGAATAAATTCTTTCACAAACCCAGTCTCACCCGCTCTTATGGGAAGTCCAAGAGTTGTGTTTATCGTAGCGTTGCCAACAGTAAAGCCAGCTGTTTCCTCACTCTGAACTCCAACAGAAGCCTCCTCTGTCTTCACCCATATGCAGACAATTGGAGAATCCTCCAAGATAGGAGATCATGCTATGAGGATTTTTTTTACTTCTGTTCTTTTTGGTTCTATTAACGTGAAGATTTTTGCTTTTTGTGTTGTTTTGTTTTTGTATTTGACATGCTGTGTGCAAATTTGCCTCAAGCTTTCCCACATGCCCTGCTGCTATTTTTCCTGAGAACTACAAAGTAGTTCAGACTAAAATGGTTTTAACATCTTTGTATTGAGTTTCTTCTGCTTAAAAATGTGGTGGCAGTTCAATTTCAACATGTTGGGGGAAGTCTAGCCTGCTTAAAAGCTGTTCATTTATTTATTGAAGTTTTTTGTGCTCTCTAAATTAATGGTTGTAATTAAGCAGAAGAAATATCAGTTTTCAGGAAGCTAAAAAGATGAAGGCTGACTCTGGCATGTGGTTTTACGGCTAATCACAGAACAGATAGTGTCAAGCCGGTGACTATTGAGGGTGCAAGGACAGAAAAATGCAAACGAGATCTGTGGTTTAGTCATCTGATTGTCAGAGTTTCATCCGGCTGCTCACCATGGCAACCAACGCTGGACTCACATCCTGCTGACGTAGTTTCTGTTCAGTGTTTTCAATAAAATCATCTGGAAGAAAATTTATGAACAAAGTAACTTTGTCTTTTTACTAATTTGATTCCTGATTAGTTAAATAGTCGACTCAGCTCACGTTAAACAGCAGCCAGGGCTCATAGATGCAGAAAATTGTCAGCCAACCATAAGGTACCCATACAGCTGCCTGGTATCTATGGATACAGGTGGAAACAAAAACATTCTCCAACACATGGCATCATTTTCTTTATGCACACTTGGTAACCAAATTTTTCATTCTGGAATTATTTATTATGGTGATCAAATGAGTTCAGCACAGTCTTGGACACACAGTCAACATAGTGTTCACAGGGCAGAGAGAACTTTGGACTTTGAAATAAAAAAACAGTTCATTATCACATTTTCAGTTTGGATTTTAATACAATAAAACCAGAATATAATCTGAAAGCACTGTCAGTATATTTACCTGCAAGCCAGCATCTGTCTTTTCATGTATCATAACCTCTTATTGCTGATCTTAGCTTTCCCCATCGTCTCCTACATCTCATTATCTCCATATGGTCTGCAACCTCATTACACTGAAAGCTTGGCCTCATGGAGAGGACATTTCCTCTTCCGATATTACCTAGAAAAAACATTTCCGTTTGGGCTTTAGCTGATATTCCAATTAGGAGATCAACAGGAGCAGGGGGGTGCTCGATAGGAGGGATAGTGAGATGGAGGAATAAAAAAAAAAAGAGAGGAAATGACAAGTAGCAGAGGCACAGAAAAAAAGAGAGGACGGATGTTGAGCGTGAGGAATAATGAAGAGATAAGAAAGTGAAGAAGATGAGAGGCAGAGCAACAGAGGAATTAGATTACCCTCACTCAAAAGACGGATAGAAGACAAGTGTTGTCTCCATCTGCCCGTCTCCTCATTACTGTCCCGGCTCTCCCTGTGCCCCCAGAGAAGACCGAGACTGATCACCATCTGACTGCTGCTTCATCATAAAGGCTTTGATCTGATTAGAACTGAAAGAGGTGAAGAGTTCATCACATGTCAGATACTGATGTGAGCAGTCCCTAGCAGGTACGATCCCACCAGACAGGAGTTTGTATTAGTATGATCTGTTGTGTCAGACGTATGCAGCGCCTCGTTTCCTCAGATATTCACAGGAAAACAGGAAATACTGAACCAGCACAGCCTGAATAATCTTTGACAAGCTTTCTCTCTGTAGTCTCCAGGAATAGTTCTCCAGGCTTCATGAACGACTTTCCAAAGTTCATTTAGATGTTTCTGACATTTTTCCATTTTCTGTCCAGATGATCCAACACTCATCGGTAATATTGAGGTTTAGGATCTGTGGGGGATTCATTCCTCCATCAGACCTGTTGCCCCTGATTTCCAGTCTAGTTCTTGTCATGTAGCATAGCTCAGCCTTTTCTTCCTGTTTCCCCTCCTTTAAGAAGGCTTCTTTACAGCCAGCCTCCCATGGAGACCATTTCTGGCATGGCTTTGGCCAACAGTAGATGTACTCACAAATACTTTAATAAAATTTAATAAAAAAATAAATATAATAAATTCAGTTTATAATAAATAATAATAAATAAATAAAAAGCTAAAGTTAAAATAATAACTTAAAGAAGAAACCAGTGAAAATTAAACTCAGCCAAAAGCTTAACCCTTTAAACCCTTTAATATTCACGGTAAGAAAAGGGTCAGAGAAAAATGTTTCTCTCGATTTTTCTGTTGGTTTTGGACAAAAATAACCAGAATAAATGTTTTCAGCAAATAGTTAGGAAAAGTTTAATAATAACATTACAATAATAAAACGTTCAAAATTTGGATCAGCAGTGTTTTAACAAACACTTAGTTTGGGTCTCACATAGCCAAACCAATTGGAAGAGATGGCACAGGCAGGCTTGTTTCCACAATTTAAAAAAGAAATTCATCACAGTTTCTGCACATTTACCTCTACCAAATGGTAAACCAGGACTTTGAACGGCTAAGGCTGACTACAACATGCATTGTGACCTGTGGGTGGACAAACAAGAACAAAAAACACAACAATGATAAAGCAAAGATACTGGGCAGACAACATACTAAGGGTACAATGACAAAACAAGGAGCTGGTGTGGTCATGAGAACAAGATAGCACAGAGGACTCAAAAAACCTAAAGACAGCCTAAACAGGAAGCCAAAAGATAAACAAAGAAACACTTGAAATGGAAATGTAACAAGACATGAACCAAGACAGAAAAAAAAACAACACAGACCATGACACTTCTGTCCTTCACTTGTCCAGTTTCCTCAGATGTTTTAATGACACACTGCACATCCTGCCGAGATACACCAAGCTTTCCACCAATAGCACTTTGGGAATCACCTTGTTGTTGCAAAAATACCATTTCCT
Source organism: Telmatherina bonti (assembly GCF_933228915.1). Taxonomy (NCBI): domain Eukaryota; kingdom Metazoa; phylum Chordata; class Actinopteri; order Atheriniformes; family Telmatherinidae; genus Telmatherina; species Telmatherina bonti. The sequence goes on from NC_136621.1 coordinate 14,716,250, forward strand.
GCCTATCAACCTGTGTTATCCTTGCTGTTTTTCATAGATATAAGCAAAGCATTGCAAACTTTTGTTGTGACAGTCTACTAATAAACAAAGAATTTGTTTATTAAGAACACAATCCTCTGTCAAGGAGCAGTGAGTTTGGGCCATTCTCAGGTCCCAGGCGGGCCAGGAGACGCTTCGTCAGCATGATGCGTTAACTTGTTTACCCGCAATAATGCAAAACTCACACTGAGTTGTGACAGATGTGTTAATTCACGCTCGACTCTTTCTGCTCAGACAAACTATGTCGATTAAATTGAAAAATTGTTGGATGGTACAAACGAGCACAGTTGTGATGCAGCACCGTGTCCAGCTTATCCAGGAATGAGTGCACAGATTTTACCAGGCATCAATCTGCCTGCCATGACTTTCATACCTGTCGGATGCAGTTCGGACTGATGTAAAGTTAGACGTATGCTGTATAGATCTCGGGAACAGCTAAGTAAAAACCCTAGAAAATAATACAGTCAACCAGTAACCATCATTTTCACTTTATTTGTGACTAACGCCCACCTTTCCTCTATTCCATCATCTAATCCAAGCTTCTTACTAACTTCTTATTCTTTGTTTTCTCTTTTGGTTGCTTCTGATCATCATCAGTTACTAAGAGGCGAAAGGCTCATCTGAAGAGGCTGGACCGCCGATGGACCCTCGGTGGTATAGTTAATCGCCAGCAAAGCAGAGGTGAACACACACACACACACACACACACACACACACACACACACACACACACGCACGCACATACAGATACAGCACATGGCTTTAACACCCAACCGTCATGCACAAATTTCTATTATTTCATTGTATTTTTTTTTGTTTGTTTTTGTTCCAGCTTTTTTCTGATTTGGAGTTTTTCATGCACAATTGACACTTTTACAGACTAAAAACAAACACTTTTCCACATTTAACCCATTACATAAACATTGTAAACAAGTCCTAATATGATTTATGTTTTTTTTTTTTTATGCTTTTTCTGCTTTAAAATGCATTTGCTATTCTGCAAAGTGTGCAAACCAGCATGTTATGGAATATTCTGACTGTAAAGGTTTGCCAGAGGTGAATGTTTGCAGAGCTCACGCTCATATGTTTCTTACTGAAACTACATAAACACAACATCATCTTTTTTGCATGTGTTGCAGAAAGATGATGTTGGAAAAAAACGTTCATTTATAAGTAGCAAGATTCAAAGATGCAATCATGCAAAGTATGTTAAAACTTTACACCCCTCACAAACAGTAAACAAACTCATGCTCAGTACCGTTGCTGCTGGCCCCTCGTCTCTGCTACCGTTTCACATATTTTGCAGCCACTTGGTAAACAACTCCTTTTACGTCCTCGGCACCAGGATCCTGCCAGGAGCCACATATTGGGTGGGCATGAGTCAGTTCTGACTGTAAAAATCGCGAATCTCTCTCCATCAAACATAGAATGCTCGTCAGCTCTCACTGAGAAGCAAAATAATTGGACTGCATTAAGGTTATTTGGCCCCTGCAGCATAAAAGCAGCAAATCTGATGGCCGCTGTGCTCTGGGAAAGTAAATGATTCTGCACCAGAGTTATTACTTAGAGAAAGTTCCCTTTTAAGATGCTGTTAATGAATTTGAGTTTTTTGGCATAATATAAGCTACCTGTAACTTTGTTGTGTAATGCTGACTTTAATGCTGAGACATCAGTATATTTGAGAAAAACAAGCATCACTTCTCTCTGGGGCAGGACACAGACAAGTTTTTTCTCAGACTGTTTGTTTGTTAGGCATGTAATTGGGTCCAGGGTAAGTCAGGGTTTCAGAAAGATCCTCTGTGTATGGAAGCTGGTGTGAGAAGAATAAAACTTCAAAAACACTGATACTATCATAATATAACCAGGTCAGACTGGTGGACGGAGCAGGTGTGAAGGAGGAGAATGGGACTCCTTCACCTCCCCCACAAACCTGATTAAAGCATTCAACCAGACGAACTTGCAGTGGTCAGAGAAATCAAAAAAGATTCATTCACCAACTGGAATTGGAGCGCATGGAGCATGTTCAGTAACTCTTCAGCGTCAGTTAGGTCTATAGGAGTGTTACCTAAGCCGACATGTCTCCCAGAACAGCAAGACTTGGCCCGAATGAGCTGATGGAAAGTGTGAAAGTGGGACAGCAGCCCAATCAGCAGACTGGTTTTAATCACACAGAACCTCGGCCTCTGTTGAGCCTCTGGATGAGTCAGCCGGCTAGCTGTCGCCACCAGAGAATGAAAAACCTTTTTGGAGGCCTTGTTCCTGAATTCCACCTCGTTTTTAGCTTTTATTGGGTCATGGTGCTGTTTAACTTTACTCTCTGCTGTTGCTTTGGTGAAACTCATGGTTTTGCTTTTCATAGAGTGACGCTGTATGACTTTCTTCATAATGTTTGGAATAGGAAACGCTTTTACCTATTAAGTAACTGACAGGCAAACTTCCCAAGCCGTTAGTGCTTATTTGATTAAAACCTTTTGGAAGCGCCTCTAAAAATATTTCTTCAGTCTTTGGACTTTTTATGTAAAAAACTATGTTACTGGAGAGTCTCAGTCATCCAGCTCATGATGATCTGAATCTGAATAATCCTAAGAGCTTGAATCAAAGGCAACTGGACATTCTTTTGTCTTTTTTGACAAAAAAAAAAATTTATATATATATATATATATATATATATATATATATATATATATATATATATATATATATATATATATATATATATATATATATATATATATATATATATATATATATATATATATATGCCCCTACAGAATCCTTTTTTTTTTTTTCCCACAGAATTCCATTTTTTTCATTATATTCTTTGGAAATCCCTTTTTTTTTTTTTTTTTTTTTTTTTTTTTTAACTTTTCACTCCTATTTTACTACCAAAAACATTGTTTTGTTTTTTTTCAATTTAAAGAACTAAAATGTACACAAATAAATAGAAATTACCTTTAAATTTATTGATGTGACAGACATGTTCTCAATACAGTAACGTACAAAGAAGTACATTAAAGTACATAAAAAAACAAGCACCAAGTTAAAGAATTAAATTGATAAACACATTTATTTAATACTGAACAATCCAGCATATTAAAGTGCATTAAAACTTGCACCAGGTTTTGCTGTTGAGGTGACAAAAAACACATTTCCTTAATAATGCAACATCTAGCACATTAAAGTGCATCAAAAATAAGCACCAAGTAATTCAACTTTAGTTGAGTTGTCATAACAGCCAAACATTTTGAACTTCTGCAAAAGTAACTTTCACAAGTTACTTAGGCTGGTGAACTAGTTAGTCCTTGTAAGCTGCTCTCTCTTTACGTGTTCCACCTATCAGAGATATCACCACTGCAATACATGATTGCCAATCTCTTAGTGTTGAGTTGCATCAGTGGTCTCATCCACAACAACGGGGTACTTTCTGCCACAGATCTTTTGTAGCACAGATGAGATATGTTGCTGAAACACTCGGGGGAGGTGAATCTGCCGAAGGCTCTAACATTTTCAGGCAGTGCTCCTCCCTGTTTGCAGTGCTTCAGTAGAAATGGACACTGTTTTGTCATGTCTTACAAGAGGATGTTGGCCTCAGCCCACATAGCCACAAAATCTTCAATTAAACTCTTCTCGAGTCAGATGACTTGAATGTCGAAGCAGTAATGCCCGTCTGTACAGACCTGGTCTTGCTAGCGCTGTGCTTTTCTTTGTTTTTCAAGTGGCTTTTGGAGACGATGTGATCATTGCATGTATTTTTACATTTCCAGTCAACAGAGTGTTGACAGAATTGGAAAGACATCTCTTCACCTGAGACATAAAAAAAGAACTGCTCGGCTCTGTACTGAGGGCTTAAAGTTGAGTTCCGCAGTCTTTTCGCCAACGAAGACGGAGCCGCGGGCAGCCGCTTCTGCTTACATTGTTTTTAAAAGAGACGGGCTCAGTCAGTGGAAGGGGCTTGTTGTGCCACTCAGATCTGTGACCCTCCATGCAGTTTTCTCTAAACGTTCCTCCTCCACACAATAACAGCATTAAAGTCAAATTAAGTCAACTTCCGAGTTATTTCGTGTGAAAAAATATATTCCGTTCTAATCGGCCAATTTTGCGATTCTGTCTGTGATTCCCTGATCACGGAAAGTATAGGGCCGTACTATATTTTGGGTATTGTACCACTGGTACTACACCCGAGAGCTTTCTGCTTCCAGTCTGGTGGAGAACCTTTTGAGAAGCTTCCTGCAAATGCTCAGTGTTGCTTATGTGTTCTTACCAAGCTATGCACTTTCTGCTTTCCACCAATTGATACAAAGACAGTTTTATATGCTGCACATGCTAGCGAGTGCACAGTATGCAGCGCATACTAAGTATTATGTTTGCCCCTTGAATGTAGAATACAATGCACGGCCAAATTTCCTCCCACCCGATTCCCTACCAGGTAACACTATGTTCTTCTTGAACTGGGATGATTAATTTGGATGCATAATTGCAACCAAAATTTAAACAATTATCACAGAAATCAAATCCAGAATTTTGAGTATTTCAGTTCTACTACATGTTTTTAGTTAAAACGCAAATTGTCAATAAATAAGCTGCCTGATAAGACAAAACACAACATGTATTCTTTCCTGTGACTGGATAACTGTGTAGTGTGATGGTGTATTTGGTCTGTTTTTGTAAGGAAAATATGTTGTAACAAATCCAGGAATAGTCAGCCTTGGATTAGATAAGATGACAACTTTAGACACTGCTATCGTAAATTATTACAGACCAGTAGCTGTTTTCCACCATTAAAACCTGTGAAAGCTACAGGAGTCGTGTCCAACATAGTTATTGTAGCTTTTCCAACTTTTTAATGCACCGCTACTCTTCATTTTGACTAAATTACTACATGTGCACATGCTGTTTAACTGCTGCGTGCTGCCTGACACCTCCGTGCAGTGGTTTGTGTTGAACTGCTGATACAACCAGGTGGTCTCCATTTCCAAATAAAATCGGTTCCAGTAAGTTAACAACATACAAAGAAAAAAAAGCTACCTTCGCATACCCATCTTTGCAGTTTGAAAGCCTTTGTCCCTGCCTGACAGAACGTCACTGACCTGATGGACAGAGCTGGATGAGGGATGGTTTTAAAGCTCTGTGCAGATGCTCAATATGCAGCCCGAGGCGAAGTAAAAAAAACAAAGGCTGATCGCAGAAGATTTACATCCTGGAATCTGTAATTTGCTAATGGAAGAAAGCAGTGAGGCACTCTCCACCTCAGTTGGAGTTTAAGATGCTCAGTCTAATTAAATTACATCACATCTCCTCTTGTTGAGTCATCTATACTGTGACTCAAAGCCAGGTTGGGGTGTTTCGACCTCTCTGGAGGTGTTTACTGACAGAAAAGTAACTTTATTAATGGTGGAGTCTGGTGCTCCGAGGTCCAACATGAACCTCCATCCCTCTGCTCTGCTTCCACTGACAGGAACTATCCTAATTTAATTTACAGAATCCGGCTAACCGCCCACTTTGCTCGATGTTGTGCCCCTGCAGAGTGACGCTAGCACCAGGAGGTGGTGGAGGAACGTGTGCAGCTCATAAACACAAACACAGATGCAATTAATAGATGTGATAAATCTGAGCTTTGAGCTTCATTCCATCCCTTGAGCACCTAAAAGTAAAAACGCGATGTGAAGTTATTTTCCATGAGATTTTCTTGTGGATCAACAGACTTGTAGATATGCATCCCACATTCTCCATTAAACCGTCCCATTTGTTGTTCTGTATCCATCTGCAAGCACTCAACCCCATCTCCTCACACTTGCGTGCACACATGCATTGCAAGCCCACATTCCGAGCCAGATGTTCCACTCTGCTCTCAGCTTCCTCACTTTTAAGAACCTGAAGCCCTACTTTGTAGAAATACCTCACCTACATTAAATGAAGAAATGGCCCCATCCCCTCACATTTTCTTTAAAAGTCTTATGTCTTCCAGCCATCTAAAGTTATGTTTTTCCCCTCATTAGTTCTCAGACACATTTTGATCCATTTCTTGTCACATTTTACTGAGGAAATGCACATTTACTGTTGTCTCAAGACCATCTGATCCACTGTGAGATGACTTGGTCCTCTGTTCCCTCCATTTGACTCCGTCCATAAATCGCAGAACCTCCCCCTGCTCCCCATTAGGTCTCTAAACGGATTTCCTCGCCTACAGGGTCTTGGAAGGCTAGCGGAGCGTGAGAGAAAGAGAGGTTGGCGGTCAGATAGGGATCTGAGAAGAGAGATTTTGGTCCAAATATCTTATCTCCTTGAGGAAAGTCCACTACTTGAAGAGGGAAGAGAGAAGAATTCTGGATGAGGGCTCAGATGGTTTGAGTGAGCTGCAGTGTGCACGAGAAATAATCAGCCACCAGAGGGAGCTTTTTGCCTGGGACAAAACAGAGAAGACAATAAAATGCTTGATATTTTCTCTCTCTTTTCTCTCTCTGATTTTTCCTTGTTGTTTTATTTTTCTCTCCCTCACCTGCAGAGGAGAAATATGTGACGACACAGCCATACACCAGTCAGGGAAAAGACGAGGTGAGCTTTGAGAAGGGGGTCACCGTGGAGGTAATCCAAAAGAACCTGGAGGGCTGGTGGTACATCAGGTGAGCCACACCAAACTCACTAAATAATAAAAGTTTGATCTATCCAAAGGAATTTGATTTCTAACTTGCTTGAACGCAGCTCCTCAGAGAGCTGGGAGCCTCATTGTTGGGATCCAGGCTGTGGTTTCCTGCAGCTGATGTTGAGAAGAAAACTTTAACATTTGGCACTCTGCACAGATCAGATGGATATCCTGCATGTGTGTCTGTGTGTTTAAAACATGTGTTTGTTGTTTTCTTAGCTAGTGTGTATTTCCTGACTGTTGTTTGTTTCCTTGTGTCCCTGGTGGGATGTAAAAAGGGAGACTACACAGCTGATTACAATGACATGCCACCTTGTGGTGTCTCGCAGAATTTCCATACCAGCAAACATACAGTCTGTGTAAAGATGCTTCAAACACCTCACTCAATTCTTGGTGCTCACCACAATGCTCATCCAATATGCCGTCCATCTGTAAATAATCCTGCAGATGTACATATGAGTCATGCTTCTAGTGACGTTCAAATGCACGGGGCTTCTTTGGTTATGGGGACTCCTTGTGGTGAGTCGGAGTTATTAAACAAAAGTGGGAACTGTCACTGAGCAGAAATGGACTCAAACTTGAAGTTTAGCTTGATAAGAGTAATTTAGCTTCACAACAAATGCTAAAATGAAGGAAGATGTGTTTCTTTGCCTATATTATGCAGCCCAAATAACCACCAGTATGGAAATTATTTTTTCCTGTGTTTGCTGGAGCTCATTTAGTTGATTGAATGCCATATATATGAACTGCTGAACTTTAAAAAAAAAAAAAAAAAAAAAAAAAAAGCAAATATACTATACACGTACTTAAACTCTGTCCTTTAGTATTTGAATCTAGGATTACAGTTATGCAATATTTTGATTTGCTGCTAATACACTGCTCACAAAAAAAGTTTGGGTTATTGGGCTCTTTGCATTAAGAATAAACTTTAACTCAAAAAGCACTTGCAAAATTGTTCAGAGTTAAAGTATTTATTGGACACACACAAAAAAAGTTGCTAAACCATGATTGGACTACTAAATATTCTGGTTCATTCACAGCTTGTGTCTGAACAGCCATCTTCATTATCGTGTTTGAGACCAGACCAAGATGACACATTGAAACATTTTTATGTGGGTTTACTCACTACTGCTACCCTTTCTTTCAATCTTAATATTTAGAATAAAGAAATGACCATTGCATTTTTCTATTTGCTTCCCCTTCATTCATTTTATGATATCTGTGTAGCATGAACCTTTTACATTCTCTGTAAATTTCTCCTGAAATTTGAATGTCCGTAACTTTTTGTGGGATTTATTTTATAAAAGACTTTTAACATTGTTGTAAAAAATACTTTTACTAATGAATGCAAGTAACAATTTTATTGCTTGCATTTGGAGGACAAAGACAAGCTGAAAATAGACTGATTGAAATAACAGAGCAGAAGCTGAAAGATCCAAGTGTTTAGCGTGAATCAAACAACATAATTAGCTTTGAACCTCCTCTGCCAATTTTAAGCAGGAGTATGTCACACATTCCTATTTTTGTCTTCAGATACTTAGGAAAGGAAGGATGGGCCCCAGCCTCCTATTTGAAGAAAATCAAAGATGACTTCTCACCACGCAAAAAAAACCTTACAGGCCCCGTGGAGATCATTGGCAACATCATGGAGATCAGCAACCTGCTGCAGAAGAAGTCAGTGAGTGAGAAAGACATCCAGACGGATGGAGAAGGGAGCAGCACGCCAGAGCGTCACATTTCCAAGAGCGAGATAAGCCTACCAATGCCCTACAACTCTGAAATTAACGCTGAGACGGGCAGGAGGCTGAGCGCGGGCCGTGACACCAACAGCCCTTGTTTGGGAATAGCAGCAAGCTCCACTCTGAATGAAAGTAAAGGGCGAGGAGAGCAAGGGTCCCCAGCGGTTGCAAGAGTGGCTCCACACAGAGTGGAAATCGGTGAGTGCTTCTTGTACGTTCAGAAGTAATTTAACCTTTTACTACAGTGGTGGTGCTGCAAAAATGGAAAGGGAGTGTTTTTACGTAATATTTAAGACTTGTTTCTCTTCTGTGTAGGCTTTGAAGCTATCGGTAAGCAACATAACTGGTGGTGTTGAAATAACATGTAATTTGTCCTGGTAACCTGTGTGAAGATCTAACAGGTTAACAATTAACAATGCTTGTGAATTTTCATTGTACTCACAAACAAAGAATCACCTGGAAAGTACCTGTTTATACACTTTAATTGCAGCCCATTTAGACAACTTTAACATGTTGTTCTTTTTTTGTTAGGATCTCCGAACTTGAGGCAAAAACCGCCCCCAAGAAGAGAAACTAACCTGGTAAGAACTTCATAAACTCTTATTAACACAATGTAATATGTTGTCCTCAACAACACAGACATGCAACAGAGGGAAGCTAGCTACTAAATATTACAAACTAACAGTAACCACACAAGATAAGAAGAAACCATAAAGAGAATAACATACTAAATTGCTTTATGGTTACTGCTAACAGTTGTAGAGCAATCATGAAAAACACATATCTAGCCTGTTTTCGTGTTCTGGCTGTGTCATTGCTGCCAATTGTTGTTGTAATTGTTTTAAATATTATAGTTACTTTAATATATGTAAAATATCATAAAAAATATAAATCAAATATTTAAATGCCTGAAGATTATTTATGTGTTATTTAATCTGACACAGTATCACTTCAATTCCCTTCTTCTCTCAGGGTTTCCAGTTGCCCAAACCACCAGAGCCCCCTGCTGTGGAAGCAGAGTATTACACCATAGCAGATTTCCAGTCCTCCATCTCTGATGGCATCAGCTTCCATGGAGGACAAAAGGCTGATGTAAGAGGACAGTTCTGCAGTTTTGTCATAGAGATGAGACTATACTTATTGAATATGTATGTTAGCTGAGTGTTCCCCTGGTAGACAGAGGAGCTGAGGCAAAATACGACCTTGAAACATGTATTTAAATGTAATGATGTATGTAGAATTTGCTCTCACAGAAAGAAGAGAACAGTATAGATATATTCAGGGATTTTCATGAGTCCTAAATGGGTTAAAATTTGTTATTAATATTTTTGAAAGAAAGCTAGAATAATATATTACTAGATAATATTTTGCTGTGTTTCAGCATGTTCTTTGATGATCTGATGGCATGATATACAATCAGCAACTTAAAGTTCCTGTGAATCAGTTTTTAGTCTTATTTTCATCGGCAAAAAATAAATATCTGTTGTGAAAATTAAAGCATAGTCTGCTCAATGTTCATCCATCACATAATAAGGACATGCTTCAGAGTACAGAATCCCATCAGCCTTTGTTCTTATTGTTTTACAAAAACCGATGAACTCTAAAATACCAGCAGTGGACTTCTTTATAATTTTTAGGGAGATAATTTTGTCTTCAATATATTTGTACAAACATATAAAACATTTGATTTCCTGCAGACTTTAATTAGATTTGACCATGTTTGTGTTATGCAGGTGATAGAGAAGAATCCAGGAGGTTGGTGGTATGTACAGATTGGAGAGATGGAAGGATGGGCACCCTGCTCATATATTGACAAACGCAAGAAGCCTAACCTCAGTCGACGGAGCAGCACTCTTACCCGACCAAAGGTCCCACCTCCAGCTCCTCCTGTCAAAAAGCAAGACCCTGAAGAGACTCCTATTCCTCCAAACTCTGCCCCCAAAGCCACAGAGCAGCCTAGTAGGTCAGTGTATGAGGAACCTGAGTATGATGTTCCTGCAGTTGGCTGCGAAGGCGAGTCTGCAACTGATCTCTTGAAGAATGAGCGTCCTCAAGATATGAAGACCAACTCTGTGGCCACTGACAAGTACCACAGCTCCCCAACATCAAGCAAGGCTTCACCTCCCGTCTGCAAAGCCTCCCCTGTTTTCTCCCATCGAAGAACCTCCTTCAGGTCTGTAGAGGAGGTTGCTAAAGAGGAATGCATCTATGAGAATGATGGTTTCAGGCCCAGCAGTGGCATTGAGGGAGCTGTACATAAAGTTTCCAGTGAGCCCAACACCCCAAGGAGCTACCATTCCTCCACAGTCCCACGAAAACCCTCTGGATCTTCACCTCTAGCTGGTAGACCCATGAAAACGATGACCCCAGAGATGAGTCGAAGAAGTCAGACCCTGGGAAGACATGCAGATATTAGGTCTCAGGACAACAGCCCTCACTCTTCATCAGATGAACTGGTCAGAGGCCCTAAGAAAACTTCAACCTTCAATCGAGATGTGGAGCAGAGAATTGGTCAAAGCCCTTCTGCCAGGCCCAAACCTTCTGTCAGACCTAAACCCCTCCTGACCAAATCAGAGCCCCAGAGTCCTGAGAGGATGGACATCAGCTCTCTGAGAAGGCAGCTGAGGCCTACAAGTCAGTTTCGACATAGCCTCAAACCTTCTCATGGGGATGATTCTGAAACTGCCTCTGTTATCTCTTCAGAAGACTCAATGTGTTCCCGTAGTACCTCAGATCTTTCTTCTGTTTATTCCAAAGGGAGCCGTGGAGATTCAGATGTGGAAGGTCCCACTCTTTACCGCTCTCTGGATGTCTACAAGAAGGTCCAGGACTCAGAGATTAGCTTTCCAGCTGGGGTGGAGGTTGAAGTTCTAGAGAAACAGGAGAGCGGTTGGTGGTACATTCGTTGGGGCTCTGAGGAGGGTTGGGCTCCCTCATACTACCTGGAACCTGTCAGGCAAATGGGGGATGTTGGAGTGCTAGAATCAGAAAGACAAGGTGGTGGGAAAAATGTTGGTAATAAATCCAACAGCCTGGAAAAGAATGAGCAACATATTTTGGCCCTGAATAATATCAACATTCAGGGTCTGACTCAGCAGAATCAAGCTTTGAGGAGGAGCTCTCCACCAATTCCATCCAAGCCTCCTGGAGGTTTCTCAAAGCCCACTGGAATGGTTAATGGCGGTGTTCGGATGAGAAACGGAGTGCGGCAGGTTGCGGTCAGGCCTCAGTCTGTATTTGTGACCACAACACAGCCAGCTAAAGACTCGCACTACATGACAGGGTCTTTAAGGAGAAATGAGTCACTTGGGAGAAGCGACCACTATGGCTCTGGCTCTGCAACTCTTGGTGTCCGCAGAAACGCCTCCTTTAGCACTGTGCGGCCACATGTAGTTGTTGAAAGTCAAACAAGGCCTGCTGAGCGCTCCAGTCTGGGGTCCTCAAGCAATGCATTCAGCACAGGCAATGTCCAAGACGCCCTTAGCAGAGTTAACCAGCGCAATGGCATCCCTGTGTCTACCGTGAGGCCCAAGCCTATAGAGAAGAACCAGCTGATCCACAACAACCTCGGCAGGGACGTATATGTGTCCATTGCTGACTATCGGGGCGATGAGGAGACCATGGGTTTCACCGAGGGCACCTGTCTGGAAGTGCTTGAGAGAAATCCCAATGGGTGGTGGTACTGCCAGGTGCAGGACAGCCTGCTTCCCCGCAAGGGCTGGGTGCCCTCCAACTACCTAGAGCGGAAAAAATAAAAACAACCTACACCCTTTTTTTCTGTCCCATATCTTAACCCCCCCCGATATGATGTCTCCAAAGAGCTGGGTGGCGTCACTCCTTATGAATGTTACCCTCACTCTCCCTGAAGCAATATGTCCTTGATAATATTTGTTGAATGAAAAGGCTGTAAAGAAAGAGAGATCTTTTAATCTGATAAGAAAGGACACGTTTAGTGCTGGTTTACTAAATATACAAGAACAAGAGTAAAGACTTACCCTTGAAATAGAAATATTAAAGAGGATGGTGTCTGATATGAAATGACATGAATGGCAGAGATCACCTCTTGAAGAGGTTTGCATCTTGTAACACAGACGCTGAGCAGGGTAATGCTTACTCCTGCCCATCGCTGACTATGATGGTCGATAAGTGCCTTTTGTATTTGATCACCTGAATGAAAGTTTTAAAAGGTGGACGGCAAAACTTTAAATCAACCAAATCTTTTAAGAGTGCCATAGTCCTATGAACACCACCAAGAGTGTTACCATAAGCAGTTACAGTAAGAGCTCCCCTTTTGATTCCTATCAAAGTCAAAGGTTTAATCTTGAGTGGTCTCATTGGTCCAATGCACAGATTGCAGAATGAACTGAAGTTTAAGGACCGGAAGACATCAGAGGATTTTATTTGTTTTAAGCCACAAGTCTTCAGACAGACTTTATTTAATTTCATGTTCAAGTTTCAGTGTTTTGTGTCAATGAAAGTTTTCCTTAGAGAATTATTTCTGCTTTCTTGTGACATCCATATTCCATCACATCCTACAATTTCAAAAGTGACTAAAGAAAGATGCTCGGGTCCATATATTAGGCTAAAATCGGGTGGTTGATTTGTTTAATAGATCCCCAAAAAAATACCATAATGATGAAATATTTAATCCCAGTTGGAACTATTTGTGTATAGCAAATGTATATAAAAATATATCATTAAAAAAAACAACTGTGAAACTTGAAAGAAACAGATATTTTAGTTTTGTATTAAAAGAAACCTGTAACTTGAACGGCTTAATTTCCTGTTTGGGAAAGAAATTATCTCAGAACATGAGAACAATTGGTTTACAACAATCTGGCTTACTTTAGTGCTTTAGCTCCAGAAGCAAATGATCTTCTATTTATTTTGTTCTTTTTAGACATAGATTAAATCCACTGTTGCGGTTACATTAAATAAATGCTGGAACATGATGAAACATGATGAAACAAGTGAATCCCAGGGAATTATTGACATTGATTTCTGCCCAAAATGTGATTATTTCAAAGAGAGATCCCATTTCATTGGTAGTTTTTCTGTGAATTTACTATTTATCTATGGTACAAGTAAAAAGTGATAATGAAAATACTTAAAACGAGGTTTCTAAACTGAAAAAAAGGGTTTTCTTATCAGGTCCTGAAACACTTGATATATTTTTCATCATCATTAAAGCTCTGTTGAAACAAGAAGTAAATAAGTAAAATGTAGTGATAGATATTGGTGTAAGTATTGGGCCTGTCACTGAACATGAAAAACGGTTAATAAGTGAAATATAAAAATTTGTAATTGAAGGCTAAAATACACTTTCAAAATTCAAACGACTGATGTTCAAGACTGCTGAAATACATTTTCTAATGAACAGTGTGAGCTCTGTATGTGTGGCTGATCTTTTCATTATGTTTCTGCTGGACAGTATCATAGTATTAAACAAAGTACAGTACCTGCTAGATTGCAGTTATCTATTTTAACAAATCTATATTTGGTTTTGTTTGTTGCTCTGTGATCACACATTGACAATAATGAAGAACGAAGTGGTTCTGTTTTGTGAATTAGTGCACTTTAAACTGTCTTTATGGTGCATTAATATAAAGATGCAGTAAATACTCAGCATTTTATTTATTGAATATGTTTCTGTGACCATATTTTTTTTTCTCAATTCAGATGTTGGATCAAAGGTTTTAATGGGAGTTCTCTGCGTGATTAGAATGTATCATACCTGTTTGTATAGGATGAGCTAAACAGAGACTCCATGTGGTAGTTAAGAGGTACTACAACTTGATTTCCACATCCTACCTCAGTGCAATAACATATGCACTGCTGGTCAGTGAGACTCCCTGGAAAATGTACAGAAATATAGTCATATCGTTACCTTTTAAAATATAAGTGCAGCTGAAATGATTTTATATTGGGCTATAATTTATTTTTTATTTGGAAAATTGCCTTTTTTTCTCTCTATGCTGTGTGCTGCAACTTTAGCAAATCATAAGCACTTCTTTCATCTTTATTGTTCTTTACATAATGCCGGATTAAAATGTATTTATTATTGAATAGTGTTATAATTTTTTCATGATTTTTCATGATTTGACAATCAGTTTAAAAGACTGCCAACTTTGCCAAAGTCCACTGAATGCTAAATTCTGCTACAAATATGAATTGGAATGTATAATTGTTTTACGAGTTCAGATTCATTCAGATTACCGATAAGGTCCCCCTTCCTTTGAGACGAAGGCATTATGTAAATGTGTTGAATCACTCTGAACATTTAGCTCCAGCACATTATATTTGCTTATTGCTTTGTTTGATTGAGCTGAACTTAACTTGCAAGGGAATCGTTGTGTGTCAAGCTTATATTTAGCTGTGTAGCATGTCTTTATCTTCGCTATTAATTTTCATTTTTTGACTTTCTTTACTTTGCTCTCAAATTCTAAAATGTATCCATGAGGAAATGTGCAATATACAAAAAAGAAAAAAAAAAAAAAAAGCATCACCCTTCAATGAGAGAAAACACATCACAAGCAATGCCGCTACATCTCATGGGAGTACTGTAGATGTTCCCGGTCAAACTGCCAGTCATTTCAACAGTGTCATGATGAAGTCTGTCCAAACCAGCAGATATGTATGGCTGTCAAAGCTTCGGAGAAATCACTGGACCAAAGCGATCGTATGTGACACCTCATTCTGTCTGACTTGAATGCCTGGATCTCTGCTATGGGCAGTGTTTGTGAATGAAAAAGCAGAAACCCACTGACCCACTCTATAGTCACATGACATACATCTGGGAACTTCTCCACACAGGAAGACGCACGGGCCCATCCCGCTCTGAGCTGTCACATTCGTGCCTGAATGGAATTTTGATAGTTTTTGTTGTGTGTTTTTTCTCTTCCTGTTTGTTTTCCCTCGGGATTGTGTACCCTCTCTCTTCCTACCTAGAATGTCTCTTTTGACATTTATTCCAAGGCTGTCAAACTCAGACTTTTTCCTGCCCATCACCACAGTGAAGGTGACATTTGGAGCTGTCGGTGACAGCAGGTTCAGTGACGTCAGCAGGAGACTCTCGGCAGTAAACAAGAGACCTGGGAGATAAATCTTCCTTCAGGCCAATTCAGTTCAATCCATCAACTTCCAGGATGTATGGCAAACATAAGAAATACACTCTTTTTCTCTTTGTTGAGCCCCCAGCTGGCCTTACTGATGTTCAACAGGTGACTACATCTTTGAACACAGGTCAGTAAAGACAAGTTCTACCTTGTTTTGGACTTTTGTCCATAAATCCCTTTTTTTTTTTTGTTTTTTTTTTTTTTTTGAGTAGTTTAACTATAAACTCGCCCATACATAACAGGTTAGTAAGTATGAGTAATGTCCTTTTGCCTCTAAGAGTTGGATGAAAGGACTGACATCATTCTCATGACTAATAATCAGAAGATTCATAAAGAAATTTTGACAGGTTAGCCAAGCTATCAACTGTTCAGAGCACAAACAAGAGAAAATTAGATTTTGACTCATTTCCAGAGGTGTATAATCCAGGTTCCATAAAGTAAAAGTCCTGCCATGTTTTTGGGTCTACCTGTGCATATAGAACAGGTGTTTTTACTAACAGGCTCATCTACCTTGCAGTGGAGCTGAGCTAATTAAATTCATTTGGTTTAGTGACTGTTTGGAACAGCTGCCAGACAGAACTTTTACTTTACTTTATACACTTCTGCTAATTTTGCACCTGGAAAGTACTTTCCCAGTTTTCCTACATTCACTTAAGTGCTAATTGTCTGGGTTGCAACATAAAATGTTGTGTGTATATATATATATATATATATATATACATACATATATATATGTAGCACAGTTTCTAGTGAGAAAACATAATTTTGAACACTATTTCTTGACACCACATCTAGAAGTAAATTATAGTTCAATAAACAACTGGTGTTTCATATTAAAATCTAACTTAACACAAAAGTTGTACTTTGTACAAGTTAATTTAGATTCTTTGGTGGAAACTATTAGCATAACATGAGAAAAGGTTTGTTATACAAAAAATGCTGACTTAATACCATTGGATAAAGGGCCGTTTAAAAAAAAAAAAAAAAAAAAACATAAAAAACTTCTTTAGCAGGCAAGGTAGCAGGGCAACCCTCACATAGATTGTTTATATGCAGCAGTGATTGTCACAAAAGATAAACATTCTGACCATGCAAGTCTGTGCAAAAATGGGGATAATTCCACTACCTGACATTGCAAGAACCCTACAGCCAGTGCTTGTTGCTATTCAACCTAGTGTTCAGAATTTTAATACCTTAATGTATGAACAGCTAACATACGGTATCATGAGATTAGCCAAATATTAATTGTGGCTAGCCAGTGATGAATTGTGCAGCTCACAAAAACTCAACTCTACTTTTTCACTTTAGTTTCCCAACTTTTACCACACCTGGAAGTCAATCTAGGCTCATTTTGCACCTTGTTTCTTATAAGTCGCAGCTTAGCATTAAAAATGGGACTCCCAACGCAAGGTTTAGAAGAGCTTTTTGATGGATTGCTTTGAACTTTGGACAGAGAATGGTGTCACTTCTCATCTTACTCTTGGTACAATTTAGCAACATAACAGGGTTTAGGTTTTTTTTTTTTTTTGGACCTGGTTTAGTTTTCATTTGAGCATATAATCACAACTGTGGTACTCTTCGACCTATTGGGATTGGAAGTTAGGGAGGCCATTTTTCTTTTCTTTTCTTTCGACCTGCTCACCAGAGCTTCTTCCCCACTTCCATTGCAGGATATACATTCCGTCATCTTCCTGGGGGCCAGCCGGGTGAGACAGCTCCGCTTTGCCTTCATCCGCTGTTCGTCCTCGCTCTCATTTTATTCTGACAGGACGGAGACCACCTCTCAGGCGTGAAGGCCTTCCGCTCTGACCATACTTCTTCTCTGCTCCTCGGTTCTCCATCTTAGTTTGATATTCCGACCTCTTCTTCCTCGACACAGCTGAGCTGCCTGGTCCCAGTAAATTAATCAGGAAATCTCAAAGTGTTTGTGCGTTTTAGCAGAATGAGACGGGTTGTTTGTAGGTGCACTCAAGAAAAGTAGGAGGTCTAAGTGGAAAGTTGGATGCAGAAAGACATTGAATTAAAGTAGGTACTTGGAGAGGAGGCAACAGTAAGGTGTAAGAAAGGAGAGGGAAGGCTGCCAGGCACCGTTCCACTGTGAAGCCTATGAATCAAGCCCGTAATATCAAACTTTTATGACTCACCTTTTTGTAATGCCAGACTTAATGAGCTTCCAAACCTGAGATGTGAAATCTCGTCGCATCAAACAATCTTTTAATTGCAGTATTTTGAAGTTTTGAGTCAGAGATGAGTTCAACTTCTTTCCGTCAGTTAGAACTGATCCAACGTCTGATTTTTAACTTCTCTTCCTGTCGGTGTCTTTAGATCCTGCATCGCCCTGAGGTTGTGAGAGTTGAGCTGGGTGTTGAGAAAAAGATGAAAGAAGATCCATGAAATCTGGGCTTCTTCTTCTATATTTTATTTTTTTTTGTATTTTTCTCAACCCTTTGTGTTTTTGTTGAGTAGATAATTGAATGTTACACCAGTGTTCCCAATGATTTAAACCGTTTATTTGCATGTAATAAAGCAACTTTGATTCGTGAAGAGAAAAGAGACCAATAGAGTCAACAGCTCTACGGTGAAGGGACTGTCAAGTTAAGAAAGGGCTTTTTGGCAGAAGGAGGTGCAGGTTTGATAGGAGCGTTTTAGTAAGTGTGCAGGAGCCGAAGGGGCATTCATAGGGGACGCTTTTCTAGGTTTTTAATTAAAATCTAGCTTTTGAATGAGAGAACAAAGAACAAGTGAAGCTGCAGGGCTTCTTTAGAAATAAAACAAATAAATAAAATCCAGTGAATAGGGTGAACTGATTATTTATGTCACTCTGAGTACTTCCTGACAGTTGCTTGAGGCTGTGGCGGGTGTCAGCAGGAGCTCCAGAGGAGGAGGAGGAAGCTGAGTAGAGGAACGAGGCACGCCGCTGCGTCTCTGCGGCACTTTTCTCCTCCGTCTCTGTTTGAATCTGCGATTTTAATTAGCACAACAGTGTGTCTTAATTAAGCTCTGCCAGTGTGACAACATCCCAGCTTTGACAGCATCCTAATCAAGGGGCGTGGGAGAACCTGAGCCCGACGCTGGCCTGAGCTCAGCCACGGAGGCGGGCTGTCATGTAAGACTGATGATCAGTGGTGACTGGGGTGGATTCATCCGAAATGCGGGGCCTGCCTTCAGCCTCAGTCTTGTTTTCATAGGATAAGATTTGTCACATCCCTGCTGTGGAGCGCAGTGTGCCAAAAAAAAAACAACAAAAAAAAAACCCACACATGGAGGCCGAGCGCCACGGCGCTTCTTCATCTCTAAAAACAGTTTACCAGCAGAGTCGGCCACACTAACAAACAGGCCTTCGGTTGGACCAAACGTGGTGCTACTCCTTCAGTTTCTTTTTTCTCTTATGTTGCTATGATTGTTCTTCAGATTGTCTTTAACCCTTGCTGATTACTTGTTTTCCAAAAGAAATGCCATGATGAGGCTTTTTGCTTCCTCCATCCTGATGAAAGACCTCCTGCACGTGTGCATTCCTTTTGCAGACAGGGCCTTTTCCTATCTAACTTTGACTCTGATCAAGTCTTGATCTTTTTATTTGTATCTTGTACATGTTTACATTGTATCTCGCATTGCCCAAAAGAGAAACAATATTAAATGTATTATCTTTGCTGTTTTAAGCCGACTCCCTTTTCTTTTGTGTGGATTGTGCGGCTGCAGAACTCCACTCCTCCATACATGTGATCAATCTAGATCCCACGTAACAGTAATATCACTCATTGACACATTTGTCTTTATTGTGCGAGCCAGATGAAGTGAGTTTAGATGTGGAAGAGCAGAAGCATGAAGCTGGTTATCCAGCGTGGTGTGACTTATGAGAGTGAAGCGTGAGGAGGTTGAGAACGGAGAATGAAGACAAATGAGGCTTTACAACACTAGTTCCCCATTAAAAAGGATAGACATGAATTTTTGTCCTTCTTTGTTCATGTGTGTGTGAGCGTGTGCTGACATTTGTCACTTGTGTCTAGAGGAATGTGAAATATATATTCACACCCCTGTCTAGAGGCAGCATCACCTCGTAAAAAGCTCCCAGGAGGATGGAGACAGGTCAGGCTGTCATTCAGACATAAAATATGACGCAGACTCTACAGTTATCCTGTCAAACGTGGATAACTGACACCTTTCAGCTAACACCTTCTCACCTGGCGCTTCTTATAAAAACACTGATATGACATGTTAGGACCGACCTTTTATTGAGATTTAAGTATGTTATGATGATATGTAGTGAACAAACAGAAGTGTCATTCATTCATTCATTCATTTATTATCCTAACTGCTTACTCCAACTCAGGGTCGCGGGGAAGCTGGAGCCTATCCCAGCAGTCTTTGGGCGAAAGGCAGGGTACACCCTGGGCAGCTCGCCAGTCCATCGCAGGGCCACACAGAAGTGTCAATATATCAATTTCATTTGCAATTACTAATCGTTTTTTGTTTTCCATTTAACTGAACACATGCCGAAAATATGTTTTGAGTGTTATCTACCATCAATCCTCCACATTCTCCATTTCAGTTACACGCACCAGCCACTTCACTAGGCACACCAGTTAAGACAAATAGACACGAGCAAGACAACATGCTGAACTTCAGCAGGTCGTCAGAGCATCAGAAGCATGAAGAAAGGAGATTTAAGTGACTTTGAATATGACTTGGTTGTTGGCCTGAGGATTACAGAAACGGCTGATCTACTGGGAAATTCACAGAATTCCGTGGATAAAACTTGAAAGCATGAATCCATCCTGCCTTAGATCAAGACTTTAGGCTGCTGTAGAGGTGTGTGTGGCACACTTAGAGCCCTGTAACACCACATGGCATGGTTTAACCACCGCAGCCTACCTGAGTATCTCCATTTTCTTTTTATGACTACAATGTAGCATCTTCTGATGGAAACTTCCTGCAGTATCCACCATGTTACAAAGCTCACATCGTCTCCAACTGCTTTCTTGAACATGACAGTGAGTTCACTGTACTCCGATGGCCTCCACAGTCACGAGGTCTCAACCTAGTTGAGCAGGTTTGGGATGTAGTGGAACGGGAAATTCTCATCATGATTTTGCGGCTGACAAATCTGCAGCAACTGTGTGATGCTTCATGTCAATATGGAGCAAAATCTCTGAGCTCTGTTTTTAAATAAAGCTTGTAAAAATAGAAGAAAAAAAAGTAATAAATTAAGAGTGTTCTGAAGAAATAAGGAGGTACTTATGTAGACCTTAAAAAGTGATTTTATTGCAGTTTTGAACTATTTCCTGCAACAAGCCTCTTTTCCAGCTAGTTGCATGTTTCCTTAAAGAGTAATCCAACAAACAAAACCAACAACCACCCTTCCCTAAATCCACCTCTGCCCAGGACATTTTACCTGTTACTCCTCAGGTGTGACATTTTATCAAATCATGTCAGATTGACTTTCAGATTTAATATAAGTCTCTCCAAATGACAAGTATCTACCAACCACTTTACATCACTGATTTCCACTTTTGCATGCTGCTTACACATACTTTTTGTTCTTTTCTTTCATAAATGTATTTTTATGTATAAACAGTGTGGCCTCCCCTCATTGTTGTCATGGCCTTTCACTTGGGTCATGACATCTATCAGCCAGAAGGATAAACTCCATATGCCGAGATGCTATTGTGCTACAATGCAAAAATTGATCTTAACAAATAAATTAAACGGACAAGTAATTACATAACATAAGTTCATGCTGACTAAAGTGAAAAAAAAATCCCTAAAATATTTTTCTTCATGCATGTCTTTTTATGACCTGGAATAATAAGGCCATGAGATAATGTTAGTGTAATCTGCACATCTATCCAGGGTATGTACCCAAACTTTACCACTAGGTGGCTCTCTTGAGCTTATCTTGCTTCAATTTCTCCTCCTGGAGGCAGCAGTGTTTTCATGACAGACATTTTCATAAGGAGAGACTGGCAGACTTCAAACTCAGTATGTACGCTGATACTAAATCTAAGAATGCAATTCTATTGCCATCCGTCCTTTTTATAGATATCACACTACAAGCCTGAGAATATTGTGTTAACACTGAAAGATGACAATCTCTGGTCGGGTTATGAGTTCTCAGTAGAGAAATGATAAAAAAATACCCTTGAGGGTTTTTTTTCTTGTCATTTATTTTTATTTATTTTAATTATTTTATTAATCTTATTTATCACCTTTACTCAGTTCTGCTGGATTAAAATATATTAGTTACAGACGGTTCTCAAATATCTGACAAATATGTCTGGATCTGCCGCTTCTCCAACAATCAATCAGTCTTTCAAATCAGTCTGAAATATATCCAGGTTTTGGGACTATTAAAGTACTTTAATTCATGCATCTTATTGCTGAGCCTGAAGCAAGGGCCCTGAGTCATGATGTAACATAGCAGAGGGGCCCCGAGAGGTCTGAACTCTGGGTTTCACCCTGATCACTGCCGTGATGTTAAAGGCCAAGCTGCACTGTTTGTGTCAAAGTTCAAGTGCACACAAGCTATTAGTTCTCCATTTAGGAAGCCTGGTGTCAAACTTCAAAGACAACAGGGTTAAAAATAGGAACCTTTCTGCATCTCAGAAGGTTCATAAATCTCACAGTTGTCACCAGCAGACATAAGATTTCCATGGAACTCCTATTGTCCCAAATTATTCTAATATTGCTGTGATGAAGTCATTTTGTTTCAGGCTGTTAAATTTTTAAAGAGCAGCTGAATGTGTGGCTGACTAGTGGAAATCTGCAATAATATCTTCATAAACTATAAATAAAATTATAGAGTTGAACTCATACAAAAGTTGTTGGTTCTCCAATCAGCACTCAGCACTGTTGAGCTTAATTTCTGTGACAGTTGTAGATATGATGCACAAATGTCTTTCCATCACATCTTTTCTTCTTTCTTCAGATTGCATCAATTATGCAACCTGATTTATGCACTGACTAAAAGCTTTGCTGGATCAAACGTTTCTATTTCCAGGTAAAGTCTTCAGATTTTTAGAATTGTTATGTTTTCTTTCATGCAATATGCAGCAACATGAAATTAATTCTTGACATTGTCTATAACAAGCTCACTTGCATTATAGCTGGGTTGGTGGAAGGACTTCCATGCATTTAACAGGAATCTTTCACCCATCATATCATATTTCCCTTTCACTATTGATTAGTTATACTGTAGTTAGAGAAACATACATCATGAGGTGTTTGACATTTTGCTATTCAGTGGCTTTGACTCATGTTATGTCAATAGGTGGGCCTTCATAAAACAACACACTCAAGATATGAAGGTGTCTCTGTCTCACCTTTAGATTATAGTGTGACATTTTGACAAAGTGGACAAAGAACCCAGTCTGACATTTACTGGTGAGACTGGGCTGTTTCCTACAAAGAATTGTAGATCCTGACAGGTCAGGCCAAAGTTTTACATTTTTAATTACGGGTAAAATAAGCACAGGTCTGGAGAAAGCTTCCCTTGTCAGATCAGAGAATCGTGTTTACGTTGATTAGTGTAGATGAGTTTTCATTGTATGATGAAGTTTGGAATTATTTCATTTATAAACAAAGCTTGTAAATAATAGAAATAAAATAAATATATAAATATAAAATAAAAATAAAAAAACAAACAAAATTGTTCTCTTTATGAGTCTTAAGTGAATTACCGGCTGCGATGCCGTAACAACACGTGTTGCATTTATTAACAACATGCTGTTGCTTCTGTGTTAATGCTTAACTAAACCATGTAACATTACAGGTGATGCATGTAAACATAAACCCAGTAATACTGGTTGTTGTGATCATGATGCTGGCCAGAAAATGCATTTCAATCATGTTTATTATTTTTCTGTTCATTGACCAGATTAGTTTATGCAATTATAAAAATATTTATATGAATTTTGTCGATGCTGTCCGCATCTAAAGCTTGTTTTTCTGCACATGCTTGACCAAAATGCACATTATGTCATTTAATTACAAGTCTGACAACTTCTGCTCAAACACATCTGGAAAGTTTATTAACCACAACCATCCGGCTTACACTGGGCAGAGCTCACAAACAAATGCCCACAGCTTCCAATGGAAAAAAAGAAGAACAAAACAATTTTGTGTGAAGCACCTCAGCTTCAGTGTAACAACAACGAAACTGAGCGTGTGCACACAGTTTTTCCAGCTGCTGGTTTCACTCTGGCAGCGTTCCACTCTGATGCCCGTCTGTGGTTGGTCCCGATGTTCACGCTGGGTGAACAAGAAACTCATGCATGACAAACAGATTTAAAGAAAGAAAGTTTAAATGTGCAGCCGTGTGACCGAGCGGACACAAAAGGAGCTCCATCCATGTAGAGAAGATGCAGAAGAAAGCAAAACACACTAGAAACAGAAGCAGTCCACACATCAGTGATGGACAAATAAATAATACAGGTTCAGTAACATTCAAGGAGCCTGTGGAGTGCTGTGGATGAGAGATAATAAAAACAGCATCATGCCAACTTATTAAAAGCTGAGTAAAAAATCATTTACAGGTGACCGGCTGCCAGATGGACTGTGTGTTGGGTTTTTAAATCCATGTGGTCCACAAGCGAATGAAGACAGGGCAATTTCATTTACACAAAAAAAGAAAAAAAATGTATCTAGGACTTCTGGATTTGGTCAGAGTGTCTGCACAAAATAAAAACACACCATAGTTAAGTCTCAGAGGGCAACGCTGGCCTAACATTTACAAGATTACAATCAGTAGCTTCTTAAAGTGACATTTATCATTACCATACTACCATGGCCTGACTATATAACCATAAGAGCTATAAATACAGAAGTGGGAAGTAATACAGGAGAACACACAAGATACAAAAAAAAGAACACCTGACATTCAGGGTGTTATAATAAAACCAAGAGTTTACATCTTACACCCCACAAGCAAAGCAGATTTTTGATTGTACTGCAATACTGTGTCTCTCTGCTGCAAAGCAGGAACAGCTAACAAACTCCGGATCTCAGGGTTTTTAATAAACAAGAAAAAGAATATAGAAGCATAATCAGTCCAGACAACTAACTTAAAAAAAAGGAAAGAAAAACCAGAAAGCACATAAAACATTTTCTTTTTAGTTCAAGCTATTGAAACATGTCTCTCTAAATACATAAGTTAACATTCAAATCTGAATAAACACTTCAAGCAGTAGCGGAATCAGACTGTAATGTGGGAGGAGGGATGTGTGAAACATCGCTGTCAGCAGCGAAGATCATAGCCCATTTCACTGAGTATCTACAAAAATATCAGCTTGTGGATGTTCTGTAATGAGCTATGGCTTTGTCTTGTTTTGCAGAGGGAGATGAAGATAATTCACACTAAAATTTGGATGGAAATCATACAAATACTCAACCTTTTTATTTCTTTTACTTTGCCCCTGAATTGTACGTCAAGGACCACTGCTGCTGGTGAATGTCCTGTCATAAATCATATACATTTTCATTTTCTTAGGTAAATACTGGAAATGAATTTCTACTACAAAAATAGCTTTGATTTGTGTGCTTGCTCTCCTCTGAGTTGAACTGCTGTGACAGTCGATGCCATACAGCAGCATTATTTGGTAATTGATCAGGGGTTTTGGAAAACACAGAACATGATGCATCCGCATGTGACGAATGAACCTCTGTGTGTTAAGGCAGGAGGCTGATGCCATGGCAACAATCCTTTAATGTTCTAATGGGAGCTATTTTTGAGGATTTGTCGATTTGACATGAGCACTCACAGTGTATTAGGTGAGATAATATAGGTAGAGTTTGGAAAAATAGTTTAAAAAAAATTGTTGCTGGCCCTGAGGAGTATTTAGATGATGTTTTTTTTCTTTGTTTTCTAATACACTTCCTGATTCTGTTTAAGACAGCAAAGCTGCAGAGCCCTGCAGGTTATTTTAAAATTCCCCTTTGCTAAATATCAAATATATCAATATATATCAATGTATACGTATTAATTTGTTTGCAAAATCTTTGTAGGGGGAAATTTTGCTCTGAATTTACAGAATATCACCTGAAGTCTCAGAAGGATGAAGTTAGCATGTGCAGCATTTTACATAAAAGACTGAAGGGGTCAATCTTGAATTCTTCCCTTGTTAAAATGGCAAGCTAAGGAAATCTAGAAGAAGTTAGCCTTATGCTAGCTCTGCCTAGCTGTTCAGCTTGTGGCCACTATAACCAGTGGGACTGGGGTAGCTAAGCTAGCTACTCTGCTAGGAGCTATAGGCAGTGGAACTGGGGTAGCTAAGCTAGCTACTCTGCTAGCAGCTATAGGCAGTGGGACTGGGGCAGCTAAGCTAGCAACTCTGCTAGCAGCTATAGGCAGACAGGATTGCCATGTTGAAAGATCTCAAATTCAAACCAAGCCATTTGTTCATGAAAGGTTTTGTTTATCATTAAAAAATGTATAACTTAGAGGAAAAGGAGATTTTTTTGGGGGGAGAAAACTGCTGGTGTAGGACTGTTTTCAACCTATTTGTCAGTGACTGGACAGTTTTGAGAGGTTGATGCTGATTTCAGTGCAACAAACCACACTGCAGAGCAAGCAGCTAGCTAGCACAACAATACAGCTACCGACATTTTCAATAAAACTACCAGAAAGGTACATTAGTTTATAAGTACAATAGGGGTTACAATCCTACTTAAAATACTCAGCACCGCTTCACCGAGTCTGAAAACACACCATTTACTGATAATCACAATAATTACCATCAATCCAACACCAACTTTTTCATTTAACTCCTCAGTAACACACAGACACAAGTTGTGACATACTGAGATGATTACCTGCTGCAGGTGTGCTATTAAAATCCTCCTGATGGCATATTTCAGAGCTTCAGTCATCCTCTAAAAGATGTTATTGAGACATTCAGCCCCAAAGAGACTTATTTGCTGCAGCACAAGTGGGCGATGGTCCCTAAATTACGCAACATGGCTCAACAAATTAAAGAACTTTTAGAAATGATTCAGCTTTTTTCTTCCTCTTTGAAAGTTTTAAACAATCCCAACAGAGAGCAAACACTTCTGGCATGCTCTCAGTGGCACTTCCTAACACTTTAAGCACCCCTTATGCATGGGGGGCATTGGCTCTAAAGAGAAAGACCCTTCCAAAGAAAAGGTACCAGTACATCAAATTACCAGCCAACAATGTTTATATGAAAATACCAATTCAGACTACCAGAGTTATGTTCCCTGAACTGTAACATTCTCTGTGGTTACAGCTGATGTTGGTAGGCCATGCATCTGACACAGGCTCCCTTATGTGCTGCGATAGGTCTTGATAATGTCTTTTATCTGTCTCCTGCAGATGGGACAGCAGGCGTTGGACATTTTCTTGAGTTTGAGGCCGCAGGTGTAGCACAAACACATGTGTCCACAGGCGTAGATGACTGTGTCCACTGCATTTTCGTAACAGATAGAGCACTCGTCAGACCACGGCCCTCGGCCTGATGGGAACGTAGGCGACTTGGGGAGGCTGACCGGTGAACTGGGGGTTGTTCCTGAAGCAAAAATGGAGATAAATGTTACACAGGGAGAGAAAGAAACCAATTTACTTCTTAATAGGACCTTTACATACCAGGACAGATGCTAATAAACAACACAAAGTTGCAAATAATTTGGAGATCAATTATCGATGTTTCTGTCTCTGCACACCAAGTGCGATGTGAAATTGTGAATAAATTGTAAAAATTCTTAAACAATCTAGCTAGGTGGATTCCACATCAAGCCACAACACCAGTGTGCTGATGCTGCAGAAGAAAAGACAAGAAGATTCACTGCATCCTATTCTAGAAATGATAGGAGAACTTGGAGAGTTTCATTGTTTAATCCAGGAGCTGAAGCTGGACTGCAGCCGCTTCAGCAGGGACTTTAGGATGTCTGTGGGACAGTTCGAGGATCTGCTTTAGCAGCTAGCCGCTTGCTTTAAGAAGCAGAGAAGATATAATAATAACGCTCGGCCATGATGATACAAAGTTTGAATGAAATAGCAGCAACAAAGTTACACCTGCATAGCTCATAACTGGTGATCTGTCAGTCATTGTGAATTGTGGGGCAGTGTTGAGTTATGTAGCTGACACCAGCAAAAGAAAACAAACCAGAAACAGGAAGATGGGCAGGAAGAAGACAACACAGAAACCGCCAAATTAAAAGCATCCAAAGAAGATGCACATGAAACTGAGTAAAAAACAAAACAAAACAAAAAAATCAAAACTTGTTCATTTTATTCTTGTACTTTTTGTGGTGTTTTGGATGGTTGTAAACTTTCTTAGCAGTGCATTAGCAGTGTCGAAATGCGGAAGTGAAATGATGTCATTGGAATCTAATAGCGTTTACATGAAAGACGAAAGTAGGACTATAACATATGGTGGAAATCACAGTATGGCTGGAAATGACCTGCTTGACAAAAATCTGCAATCTTCAAAGTACTTTACTAGTTTTACCTGTGCATTGCTGCCTTCAGATTCAATATGAGCTATTATTTTCCATGAAACTGTAAAAATTTCTCAGTTTTTTAAACACCTGACATGTTTATGTTTCACTGGGAATAAAATATGGATTAATGAGACTTACAAAACATTTAATTCTCTTCATAATTAATATCAAAAACTTTTTTTGGAGTTGGGGTTGCACTTAAACTGAAGTGAAACTCATGTTCCAGGTAGCTAAACCATGAAATGATATGCCATTTTGGTTTGTATTCTTTAGATTTTTTTTTAAGGACTGCGGCGTGACATGACAGCACGTGCCGGACATTTTTCTACATCCAGCTGCAGTTGGATGGCAAAATACTAGCTGTTTCTTTCTACTGCAAAATGACATCTGCTCTCTGTGCCACGTTGCCATAAAAATATCTTTCTATCCCTGTGGGGTTGTGAGGGGTTGATTCTCTGTCACTGCGGCTGTGATGAAGCTCCCTGCCTGGGTGAACTTACCCCCTGCTGAGCTGCAGTAAGCGGCTGTGCACAAGCCTCCGTTTAGGACTGGATCAGAGATGCCGCTTCCCAGGGCACTGGGGGTGTGTGGGGAGGAAGAAGGGGAGCTAGGGTTCGATGTTGCCCGTGGATCACCAAGGTGAGTGGAACCTGTCCAGAAAGGACAGAACCAAGAGGTTAGATAAATTCATTAAGTAACCAGTTGTGGGAAAATGGCCTAGAATCGGTCTTATGGAGGTTACAGGAGACAAATGATAATAGGAAAGTTGTTAAGGACCAAATGACAAATGGCCCAAATTAGAATGCAAAGATCTCAGGCTGGCTGAAAAGCCACAGTAGATCAAAACTGAAGAAATACTTTAAATTCACCTAGTGGCTTTTATTCAGCTTCATCGTTGCTGTGAAACAGCAGTGAGACTTAATAGCAACATTTACACCTCTTAGCTGCTGTCGACGTGTTAAATTCATCAAAGCTGAGAGAAGAATCACTTTTTTATTTGTGCAAATATTCATCACTACGAAGAGGTGTGTTTTGAAACAGAGTGGCTCGTGCCGTCCATTCTTTCCACATCCTGTTTGTACACCAGAGGGGACAGATGGGAATTCCAAGTCCAAGTTTAGGGAGCACATGATGGAATGCCAGTGATGCTTGGAAAGTCAGTCAGGTTGTCAGAAGCAATGTCCAAAACAGTGCTAAACATATGGCGTGATACTTGCATGATAGGAATTTATAAATCAAGGACACAATAAACGGTCAACTGTCCATCTCACCCACACAGAAGTATTACCGTGTTCTCTAAAATATTTTCAGTTCACTGGTTTCCTTGTACAATTAGTTCAGCTTGTTGGGAGAATCAAGCTATTAACATAAATCTTTGCCAAAAAAAACTGAGCATTAAAGCTTTATTGTATTCTAGATGTTGTCAGATTGCTGAGGCTCCAAGTCAACCAAAAGCAAACAGAAACCAATAAAAAAAAATGCAGCTAGAAAAGTTTTACTTTCACTTTAAACAACAACTACACATGATTGGATCAAAAGTTACTTTTCAAACAACATACAATCACAGGAAGTGGAGGAAACAGGATAATCAACACATTAAAATGCAAATTAGCTGTCTTGTAGAGCAAGCCTGTAATCATTCACAAAGAATGACCATCAAATGCTTTGTTGCTTCTCAGCACAAGTGCATATTACTTTAATTACCTTCCCCGAAGGTTAATGTAAAAAACCAGCACACTAACAAATGCATCAGAAGTCAGCTGCTGTGTGCACTTTAAATATGAAGCCAATCCAAGACCCTCTTCCTTTTCTTTCTTTTGACATTATGCCACCATATAAGGCATGTTAGTTTTCCTGGACAGCTGATGGGGTAAACATAATTCAATTCAGTTCAATTCAACTTTATTTATGTATGGCGCCACTTCGCAAAAATGTCATCTCGGGGCACTTCACAGACACATCAAGACTGTGAAAAAGAGTGTTCCGTGTTGACTCACCATCAACCGACCGGTAACACTGTGATAACGCCTCCACACCAACCCAGCAATCTGCCAGGATGCATCTACATCTGCAACCTCATCAGTCCCCATGACGGACTATTGCAGACTGCACCACACAACTATTTCCCTGTCGTGACATTATAAACATGTTCCTGATGCATGGTATTATTAAACAGCACCAGAATTTTTGTCTCAGCTGCTCATGTGGGTCTGTTTCATGTGGCTCTATGTGGAAATCTCTTGTTTTCATGTTGGGGGTTGCCCCAGTGATCTCAAACCCTCTGGTGCCAACAGGAATGTATGAGCGTGTTTTGTGCTCCGTGTGCAGTATGTAACATGATAGGTCATTTGTAGAAGTGGGAGAGAAAACAGTTTTAGCAAAGGCTCTCTGATGCATAGACCCCTTTAGAGACCTCACTGATAGTGTCATATTTACAGTTATGCTGGATTTGGCTACAAATTTAAGCCCAGTTTTGTCCCTCTCTGCTGTGCTTTAGCTCTGCTTCCAGATCAGATTGTTTTGCTTCACATAACCAGAGCTTGATTCATGTTATTAATCTATTTTCTTTCTTCTTTTGTGGATATTTAAGCAGATAACAAAAATGGAAAATTTGATTCTGATCTTCACATTTTTCATGGTTCTTGTAGTTGCTACAGTAAACAAACTGCTGGATTATACAGTTTTAAAGCTCTTCCTGTGGAGATTTAAAGCAAAGTTGTTTAATTTATAAAGTTGCTAACTGTCCCTGACAGAAACACTAAGGCTGAATTACAACACGTTGCCTGGGATGTTTACAATGCAGTTCTAGTTGGAGGTTTATACCTCATCTTGATAAAAATCGTCCATCCCCAAGATATTGTTTTCACCAGCAAATAAAAATGTTGTATTTCTTGCAAAAGTATCTTACTAAAAAAGATGTCAGGTTAGTATCTCATTAAAAAAGAGGAGTATGTTCTTAGTGCCAACGCTTCAGACTGCTGGTGGTTTAATGGTGCGAGGGATATTTCCTTTGCCCTCTGTGGTCCCCTTAAGACTGAAACGGCACAGGTTAAACACTACAACCTATCTGCGTTATGTGGCTAACCATCTTTATCACTCTATGACCGGGGCACCCAGCTCCGGTCCTTGAGGGCCACAATCCTGCATGTTTTCCATGTATCCTGTTCTAAAGCACCTGACTCCAACTTATCACTCATTGTGCAGAACTTTATTGACTGTTGGATCTATTTAATAGAAGCCAGGTGTGTTGGAACAGGGATACATGGAAAACCTGCACAGTGGTCCCTTCAGGACTGACTTTGGACACCCCTGCTGTATGACCACAGTGTACTATCTGCTGATGGCTACTTCTGGCAAGATAATGCACCATATTATAAAGCTCAAATAATTTCAATCTGATTTCTTTTGCAAAAAAAAACAAAAACAAAACAAAAAAAACTGCAGCAACTGTGTTATGCTACCATGTCAACATGGAGTAAATTCTCTGACGAATGTTTCCAATTCATTGTTGAATCTATGACACCAAGAATTAGGGCAGTTCTGAAGCAAAAAGGGCAATGTCTATGTCTATGTCTGTTTATATTGTACATTTATGAAGCCAAATCAAAGCAATACAGAAAAACAGGGACAACAAGCAAAAGGTATAACACAAAAACCTTGATAGGGTGTCAACACAGTACAAGCAAAGGGGACCTGGTAAATGGACCAGTGTATGTTGGTACACTTCTAACTAACTAACTAACTAACTAACTAACTAACTAACTAACTCCCCCATGGGGATGAATAAAGTATCTAACTGGCAAAGTGACTACAGCTGTTTTTCCCTTTCCTGGTCCTGCATGTTTTAGATGTTTCTGTATTTTAATACACCTAACTCAAATTCAATGTTAAATGCAAAGAACTTGATGAGAAGTTCAATTAACCAAGAAATCTGGACAGTCGTGCTTGAGGATGAGGATTGACAAACACTTATTTACAGACTATAAAAAACACAACAAACCTTGTCACACACTGATACTAGCTGACCTTTATGTGAGGCAGCCTGAGGCCCTTACTGTAAAATGAGTAGCTTGAGATCTATGCTGTCAAACCACCACCTTGTGAATGCCAATCAGTTCCAACTCACAAAGGTGTTGTTACACTCGTCAAATTTCACCTTTCATTGTATTACCAAAGCTTGATTGCCCTGGAGCACCAAAGCACGAGTGGTCCCTCTGCAGGACCAAATCCTCTCTCTCCCTGCCCATCTCTCGGTTAATCCCCCCCCCGGCAGTCGGCCACCTCCCTTGCCGGGCAGCTGAAACAGCAGGATCTGTGGTGCCCAGCTCTGATCCTGCCTGCTCACTGCCAGATTAAACTGACCATCATGAACAGCTGTTGCCTCTCTGTGGCCACATCTCTGCTGCTGCCGTCTAATCATCTGCCTGTCTGGCCATCTTTAGCATATAAGAGTGCATCTATGGAGAGATCCCCTTCCCTTTAAAGTATGGCAGGTATGCAGGGTATGTGATGAAGAAGGTGGGTGGGGTAGGGGATGGGGGCCTTGAAGAGAGTGCAACTGCTGGGAGCTTAGGTTTCAGAATCATATTAGTTTTCCCTAAACATTTTACAACCTGAAGGGAAGAGGTTAAAAAAAAAAAAAAAAAAAAAACTGAAAAATCTACTGCAAAAATCAGAAATGGGCAAAACACCCTTGCAAATGGTTTACGTTTGGGTTTGATTGCTGAAATGCAATCCTCAAACACAAACCGCTTCAATGTGGGGGAATTGTAATTGCAAGGAAGCACTTGTTCAGAGGCGCTATCGGGTGAAATGAACACTGCGATGATTTCTTTTACTGTGGATTCTCCAAAAAGATGAGAGGAAAGCACTCAGAAGACAGTAGTTTAAGGTCATGGCTTACCCTGCTGCATAAAATGTTAATGGTGTCTTTTTGTCTGCCGGAGATTTTATTTTTAAAGACAAAGGAGCTGTTTTGCAGGGAGGACACAGCCGTACATCCCTGACACACCAGGGGAATTATGGAGAATGTAGGTGTCTGTCACACAGATGTACAAATGCAAGACAAAAACACTTAAACTGAAAAGGAATTTAGAGCAAATTTCTTTGTAACAGGGTAGAAAAACCTCAATAGGAGCTTGTTTTAGAACAGAAATCACAAATTCTGGATCTCTTGGGCCAGTGTCTTGCAGGTTTTAGAAGTTTCTGTACTGCTAAACACATGTGAAACTGAAATGATTTGCTGATGACTTCTCAGCTTCTGTACAAGCCAACTTAACCTATTTATTGAATCAGGTGTCTTGAAAGAGGGAACTATATTTTGCCTTCAGGACCCTGGCCCAAGAGGTCCAGAGTGGTAATCTGTTTTAGAATTTTTTTTTTAAAGTCAGCAACCATGGCATAAGGATTTTCTACTGTTGTCACTTTTAAGGGTTATTGTTTTCATTTCTAATATTATAAGAATAATTTGATTATTTTGCGTTTTTGGTAACAAAAATGGCAGCTGGATCTCAGAAGAGAGCCACAAGGCTAAAGGTTGCACATAAAATTATGACCATTGACAGGTATTCTTCCAATGACACAAAAGTGACACCATATCTTTCAACTTTTGCCATCAGGCAAACATCTCAAATCCTCTTCCATCAAAAGAAAAAGACTTTAGAACAGCTTTTTCTACAGAAATATCTCTGCTCTGATTCAGACAAAAACTGCATAACTCAGGAAAATGTGAAATACAGTCTCATTGCATCATGATAAACTACTCTTTGCACATCTAATAATTGCTGGTTTCTGTCATATTTCAGGGTCCATCTGTGGTAATTTTTTCCATGCTCCACTTTTCTAATATTGACCATGCACACCCTGTTAAACCCATTAATACT
Organism: Telmatherina bonti; assembly: GCF_933228915.1. Taxonomy (NCBI): domain Eukaryota; kingdom Metazoa; phylum Chordata; class Actinopteri; order Atheriniformes; family Telmatherinidae; genus Telmatherina; species Telmatherina bonti. The sequence goes on from NC_136621.1 coordinate 14,750,118, forward strand.
GTATGTATCATGTTTAATAATTACGGTTTCTGAGAACTTTTGTGTCACTTTATGGTGAAAACTTGTCTTATAATCCATTTTCTTGATGAAATTAATCAGAATACATGATATATTTTGCCACATTTAATGCTGTCGCTACTTTACTTTTTTCAACTAGCAGTCTTGCTAGCCTACTGTTTGAATTAAACTGGATCGTTACTAGCTTAGTCAGCGCTGAGTAATGTGGATACTGAGGTACTCTTTTAGCATCTTTACAATTTATTTTCAGTTCTAATATGAAAATCTTGATTAACTGAATTGATGTAGTCCTTGAATCCCCTCACTGAAAACTAAAGAACATGATTTATATTACAGCTAAGCATATAACTAGATTAGCCCTGCTGCGTGGCTTCATGCTAACATTAGTTTATTAGCTGTGCATAAAAATAGTTGCGCTTGCACAAAAACAAAAGCATGTGCATTTAAATGTCAATATTTTAAACTGATTATTTATTAGGAAACTACTTTAAAACTGACTTGATACTGGTGTGGTGTTACTGGTATTCTATGTAGTTCTGGAAAGATATCGCTGTACTCCAGTGATCTGTCAGTCACTGAGGTGGCACCTGGAGTGTCCAGTTAGATTTCAGAGGTGGCCAGTGCTAGTCGACTCACCCTACTAGTCCTCTTCCCCCCCTTCCCTGATTCATGAAGGCCTCACCTCAAAACCTATAAATCTGCTATTGATGGTTTAACACTACATCATACATTTAAAGGTGACCTTGAGTCCATGTCTCAAATGTTTATGGCTATTCAGGTAGCAAAATGCTGATTTAATCAATATTAGAAAGTGTGATCAGTCAAATATTTTGTGATAGCTGATCCTCATGTTTTTTTTTTTTTTTTTTTTTTTTTTTCAGAAAACAAGATTAAAGAGTTATATTGAAATGACGTTCTTTTGGAACAAAATAAGCCCGTCAAGTGTCACAGGAAACAAATGAAATTTAGGTAACTGACATGACCCTAAATTTATACACAAAACTGCTGTAAGGGTTATGTAATAATACTAGAGTTGACTGCCCTTTGGCCTACCTGAGAGAGATTATTTCTATACAGATGACTGGTGGAGTTGCATTAATGCTATAATAATAGCTAAAATGATGAAAATGATCATAAAAATGTGCCAAACCTGAAGGAAAAGGCTTAATGTGAGCAGAAGAGCAGCTAAGGCCATGGATAGAAGAGATGAGAAGGACAGAAGAGCAAGGCAGCAGTGCACAAGCATGTGGGTAGTGGGACGCTTCACTTGAGCATTAGCGCGTTGACATTTTAATGGAATCTATAATACATATGAAGTGGGTCACTAGATGAGTGTTCTATTTCCACCCCACAAGGCACAAGGTCCCTTCAACATATCTCTCTTTCAGAGCCCTGCAGTTGGCTCTTCTGCTTTCTGCTTGTTTTGTTGGAGGAAAGAAACCACTGTTAGTCCCTTAAATCAGTAGGTGACACAAACCGTGCACAGATTCAGATTGGTGTCAGACTAAACCTCCCACAGAGGTCAGCGGTTTGTTCACTCTGTCCATCCATCAGCAAAACGGTTTGATTTTGTGTCAGCAACCATTTCTGTCAAAGGACTGGACGGATTGTGAAATCTGATTTCTATATTGATTAGAATACAAATCTGGAAGGCAAACAGTAGTTGGATTGCTTATGCTGCATTCTGTTTAACCCCTTGATGTCGGGTGCTGCAAATCTACCTACGATCAGGCCTGCGTTTATCTCATTTATGTTTTTCTAACCAATTTATTTATCCACTTGCTTATACTGCCTAATTTATGTATTGTCTTTTCATTTTATTTATTTATTATCTATATGTTTTTAATGAAAATGTCAAACAGCAGCTACATTTTCTCATATATATATATATATATATATATATATATATATATATATATATATATATATATATATATATATATATATATATATATATATATATATATATGTGTATTTATTTATTTATTTTTTAGCAAATAAAGTAACTCAATAACCAGTTACCAACCAGCCAAGTTTTTTTTTTTTTATTGACATCTGTTTTCTTTGTAAACATCAGTTCATTTGTATTTTTCTTTAGCTGCATTTTGTTCATACAGTAGCTCATAAACAATACCACAAAGCTGGTGGATGGATGATACATCATGGGTCATCTGAGATGAAAGGTCCAGGGGTCAAACAGAGATCCTAACCAACAACGACAGTAAGAATCTGGCACAGAACAAAAGGAAAAAGCAAGAAAACTGGGAAAACCAGGATGCTGAAACTGAAAGAAGATCATTACAGGTAAGGAGCAGGTGTGGCGATCAGGATCAGGTGTGACAGGGGAGCAGAAGGTAAACACATAAGAACACATGAGGGGATTAAAGGCCACAAAATGTAACAGGAGGCAAAACCAGCTGCAATGTCAACTAAGCCAGTGTACAAACACTTCAAGTACAAGGAACACAGAACAACAGGGCCAAAAAAAAATTAGAAAAATCCAGGAATCCAAACCTGAATTTAAGGAGGCTGAATCCAAAAACTAAACTAAACTAACAGCATATTTGTAAATAGAGAGAGATGACGTTAAGATGTCTAATTGGTCTGGATGGTATAACCTTTCTACTCTACCTGCATGTCAAACAAGTTTCTAGTGACCACAAACCTTCGCTTACATAAATTTACCAAAATAAGGAGCATCTTGCCTCAGAGTGATGCACAAACTAGTCCATGTATTTTTCACTCAGATTGGACTACGGCCATTGTTCTGTCGCAAAAATGTTCTAAAAAAGCCTCCAGCTGATCCAAACTGCAGCATCTGATTAGATTTAGCAGCATATTTCTCCAGTTTAACCTTTTCTTCACGGGCTTTCTGTTAAATCCAGACTAGAATTTGAAATTCCTCTCCTCACATATAAAGTACTTAGTGACCAAGATCAGTTAGATCTTAAAGATCTCAGAGTTCCAGGTTTTCCCAGCAGAACACTTCTCTCTCAGACTGCACGTACTAGAGGTTCTATAAGTAGAATCGGAGGCAGAAGCTTGTAGGTTATCAGACCCCTCTCTGAGAAAAGAACTTCCAGTTTGGCTTTAGGAAGGACACACCCTCTTTACCTTTAGGATCAGGCTGTAAACTTTCTATTATGATAAAGGTAAAGGTAAAGGCTAATTTGGTGACTCTTGGTCATTCATTTGGTTATGATCCCATGGACTTGGGCTACTGGGAACGTACCATGAAGCACTACGCACTTCTTTCATTTTTCTCTATTTGTTCTCCATGTATAAATATATTGATTGATTCACTTCCGCTGTTGTTTTTCTTTCTCAGCAGGTATCCCTGGCTTAAAGTCATGATACTTGTGGACCCCTCTTCTCTGTCCTCTCCAACTCTAATCAAATGACTGCTCTTTCTGGTTCTGCTGTTTTTATTTCTTCCTATTAAAACTGAGTTTTCATTACCTCAACTGTGTCATTTTGCATATCAGCAAGGAGGATTACATAAAAGAGAAGATTCACTGCAATCTTCAGGTTTATTTAGATTGACAATCAGCTTTTATGATAGTTTATATGAGCAATTATAATAAATTGGACTAATGTAGATTATACAATGCAGGGGTCACCAACTCAGGTCTTCAAGAGCTACCATCCTGCAAGTTTTACTGTTTCCTCGCTGCAGCACACCTCAACCAAATCAATGGTTTATTAACAGGCAGGTGCAGAAGGTGACATCCAGTTGTTGGAGAACCTTTTCATTTTAATCAAGTGTGTTGTACCAGGACGGCAGGATGGCACCCTAATATAACAGGGGTCACAAACTCCGGTCCTTGAGGGCTACCAACCTGCAGGTTTTAGTGTTTGAAATAAATTCATTAGGATTTATTTAAGTTTGATCATAACTGTGACTCAGTCAATTGTACTAAATTGGAAAACTTGTCTTGAGATGACTTTGTTTTGACTAAAACTGAATTGAAATTAATTGATAGAACCCATAGACAGCAAAAGACCAAATAAAACCTGGGAAAAATAACTTCAACATACTAAGAGCAGGACTTGAATTCATAAAACTGAAAACCATAATGGCTGCTTCTATACCCAGTTGTGGTACCCTCACTTGACAGCAGTAATTGTAAAACCTTTCAACATGCTGTTATACTTATATAAATTTATCTTTTTTCTGCTTTAAATCACTACATGCAACCACTCACCCGCACACTCACTCTTACAGCATAACCATTTAACCCAACATGCATGTTTTTGGACAGTTGGAGGAAGCCGGAGTACCCAGAGAGAAGCCACACGGTGAGAACATGCAAACTCCACACAGAAAGGCCACTATTAGAGTCTCTCTCCCAGCTGAGGATTGCTGTGAGGCCACAGTGCTGGCCACTATGCCGCTGTGCAGCCCAACATGCTTCTTCTTTATATTTAAATACATTTAAGTTAGGCTATGAAAAGATGGAAAATAATTTCCTTTGCATTTGTTTGAACATTAAAACAAGTGACAAAATGACAGATTTAAGTTTTTATCTAAAAAACAAACAAAACATGCATGTTAGTGAGTATGTCCACACTGGGATATGGAGTAACACTAATAAGACAATCACCGTGACCATTGACAGAACTGATGCAGCATTGATTTTATCCACACTGCCATGACCTTATTCAGGCTTTTATGCATTTGAGTGAGGCTTTTTCTGTTCAAGAGGTCCTTTATTTCATGCTTTGCTGTCGAGACAACTGTGTTATTGTAGGTCAGTGGGACGGATCGCACTAAACTAAAAGTGTGGTCAGTTCTGTTTCAACTAAAGTTCAAAGTTACTACACATTTATGAATTCAAATCATCTTGTAGACAATCCCCTCTGCAGTGGGAATTCCACGATGGGCTATGATCAGGAGATGAGCTTCAGACCCTTTCATTGTTCTGTGGTTCCTGTTTCCAAATGCTGCCAAAGCTTTCTATTTTCAGTAAAATGGGAAACCAGGTGGCTTG